>NW_020653729.1:807977-808343 GCF_003589595.1 Hyposmocoma kahamanoa
AAATTGCAATGGCAGTTGAATAGTAGTTCGGTGGCTAGCAACTGATGGATTTTTAACATAATACCAAATGTACAAAACTCCGTCATCGATACTCTATCGACACACAACTCGGACGATTTGAAATTAGCAGATTCGGGGTCCCGGTCGTTAAACGATTAACTACAGTCACAGGCGCACGTCGAAGGATCTTTTATAGTTTCGAGGCCTCCCCTTTTTGTTTTTTTTCGAGGCCCGTTCAACAAACGCAAGACTGCATCGCACAAGGCGATCGGTAGGTCACTGGTGTATAAAATGGTGGTACAAAGTGGAAAGTCATCAACGGTACGCGCACGGTAGCACCGAAGTCGCACGTAGTTACGCGTACAC
>NW_020653729.1:808443-823552 GCF_003589595.1 Hyposmocoma kahamanoa
CGAGTTCGCGGTGGAGGAGCGGCCCGTGCGCCTGCGCGTGGCGCTGGGCGCGGCGCACCCGCTGTCGCTGCCCGCCGTGGCGGCGCCGCCGGCCGGCGCGGGGTCGCCGGCGCCGGCCACGGCCTGGCTGGCCGTGTACCTGGCGCACCGCAACGGCTCGCTGCTGCACGCGCTGCGCATGTGGATGACGGCGCTGCACGCGCGCGTCGACGCCTCGCCGCAGTGCTACGTGTGCTACTGCCGCCTGCACCCGTCCACGGGCCGCCTGCCGCTGGTCACCTGCCGCCAGTGCCGCAACAGGTTCCACAACGAGTGCCTGGTGAGCGCCCGCGGCCCGCGCCGCCGCCCGCCGCCCGCCGCCCGCCGCCCGCCCGCTGACCGCCCGTCCTGTCCGCAGCGCGCGTGGTTCGCGACCGGCGCCAAGTCCACCTGCCCGCTGTGCCGCGCGACCTTCTAGCGCCGCCCGCGGCCGGCGACGGGCCCGTCCGCTCGCCCGCGCCGCCGGATCCGCGTGTACGCGTAACTACGTGCGACTTCGGTGCTACCGTGCGCGTACCGTTGATGACTTTCCACTTTGTACCACCATTTTATACACCAGTGACCTACCGATCGCCTTGTGCGATGCAGTCTTGCGTTTGTTGAACGGGCCTCGAAAAAAAACAAAAAGGGGAGGCCTCGAAACTATAAAAGATCCTTCGACGTGCGCCTGTGACTGTAGTTAATCGTTTAACGACCGGGACCCCGAATCTGCTAATTTCAAATCGTCCGAGTTGTGTGTCGATAGAGTATCGATGACGGAGTTTTGTACATTTGGTATTATGTTAAAAATCCATCAGTTGCTAGCCACCGAACTACTATTCAACTGCCATTGCAATTTTTTGATATTGTGGTCTTCAATAGTGTGCGTATACCCTAGCCGAATTCGTACAACAAATAGAGCTACAGTTGTCTGCTCTTTCGTATGCCCTTCGATGGCTACAGTAGCCAATCTTATTGGTAAATATCCGCAAACAGCGGCGCCACGTAAGGACACCGTCGACGAAGTGGTAAAAAATGGCTGCAGGTGTTTTAGCTTTGAAGGCATCACATTTCGCGTCCAAGTCTGACAGTCTCTGCTCCTCAAATTTTATCACCCGAGTTTTCACAAAGTACCTCCACCTAGAACGACAACTAGACAGCATTCGGCAGAAGATACTCTTTGTGAACCTCGTGAATCGAGGGTCACGAACTTGCGCGAAACGTGCTCACACCATCGAAACTGGCGCCGCATCAGATATCGCTGGTTTTTGCAATACAAATATGGTTTGAATATCTGCCGCTGTCGTCTAGTCGCACATTGACGTGATAGTGCTGCCTAAATACTTAAACTTCTCCACTTGCTTCAGATTCATCAAGAAATATCTCAATCGAAATATTGGCACTATGCAAGTCACTAATTTTTAGACCGAATCGGAAACAGACTTCATGAAACTTTTAAACTTGACAGGTTAAAGATTTCTGTCCAGAAACGTATGCCCATGAGTTTTCGAGAACTTCTCCCACCACAACTGCAAAGTATAGTATGAACAAGGTTGGTGCGAGATCACAACCCTACTTGACACCGCAGCTTACAGAAAAGGACCTTGACTGTTCACCGTTGAAAGTTACACAACATCACTCTATCATGCAGAAGTCGAATCAAGTGTACAAACTTTTCAGGGCATCATTTTTGTCAATATGGTCCATAAAGCCTACCGTGGCACACAGTCAAAGGCCTTCTCCAAGTCTACAACACATATACAGGGGTTGCCCCTGCTCACGACTTTTTTCGTGAAGCTAACGTATGAAAAATTATGCTTCACAGTTACCCCTGTCTGAACGAAATGCGAATTGAGTTTCAGGCAGTCACGTCTCCGATACTGAGATAAGTCGGTTCAGGAGGTCTCTGGCAAATACCTTTCCTAACACGGAGAGAAGTGAATGCTTCGGTAAGAGTTGCAGTCGGAACGGTCCCCCTTATTCTTGCCAGCGGGTACTTTTTCTTCGCTCCAAATACGCTTAAACATTTGCCATATATGACAATGTATTCACTCTCCACCATACTTGAGCAACACCAACAGCTTTTTTGTTCTTCTGCTCTGTGATGGCTTGCACTACCTCAGTCAGCGTTGGAGGCTCGTCCAAGCAGGTGCTCCAACAAAGGTGGAATAGAATTGATACGATCAAGGTCGGCTGATCGATCAACATGAGCAGATTTTCAAAATGGTCTGCCCATCGGTCAAGTAGGTATGTCGTTCTTATCAGCTAATTTAACTCCTAAAAATTGTAATGGTACTGTTCCGTTGGTGTGCACCAGTCAGCCTGTGTAATTCCTCGTAGAAAGCACCACGCTGGTTGGCGTCAGAGAGCCACTGAATTCTTTCGGTCTTTTTAAGCCACCACTCATCCTTCAATCCTAGTTAATTTTTTTTAGTTACGAACCACTTTTCTTAATCTCGGTGCATAGTATTTGAGTGTCATTGCCGCAGCGCCTGAGAAGGCCACGGTGTTTTCCGTGCTGTAGACAAAACTCTATAATTCTGGTCAAACCAGTCTTCACATACTTACTTTTTTGGCCCTAGAACTTCAGTGGCGTTCACGTTTAATATAATGTAGAAGACAGGTATTGCCATTTTTCCGACAGTTCACCTTCATTTGCTTTAAATTTTCTTAAGACTCTCTTAATTCAGGACAATTCAATCTACCAAGGTCAAACGATGTTGGTTGGTTACAAGACCTGCGTGTTAACGGGAGACGCAATTTCAGTTTTGAAATAACCAACCTGTGAGCTGCCCAACAGTTCGCTTCGCACATTACGTGAGTGACGTGAACCTGGGAGATGTCTCGACGCCGTGTAATTGCATAATCAATTAAGTGCAATGCTTGTATTGCATGCATGCGCGATCAGGTCGTTTTATACTTGTCTGGTAATCTGAATAGAATGAAGGTAACGTTTAGGTCGTATTGTGCACATAAAATCAGGAGCATTCGCTCATTGCTATTCATATTGCCCACACCATGTTTACCAAGCACATTTGGCTACGACTCGTGATCCTGACCAACCCTCGCGTTAAAGTCGCCCAACTACAATTTTTGCTCACTTGGGCAGATTTTGCTGAGACATTGACAGAGTTCTTCGTAAAAACGTTCCTTGATGCCATCCTCATTCCCCATTGTTGGCGCATATACCCTTACAACATTTAAGAAGTTGTTATTGCCGAGTTGAAGGTGTAGTGAAATAATAGTGTATGGATAGCACGTGTCGATGGTATAGTCCATTTCCATGGTACTTTTAGTAAGGCAACATAGCAACATCGATCGTTAGTGAGGAATTACATCACTGCCAGTTAACTGATACTATCTCAAACTCAACTGCCATTGCAATTTGATTTAAAATAGACTAGCAAATATGACCATAATGGCAATATAATCTCAATCATCCATTGACTTGTGGTTTCAAGAGAAATTAACAGAATTGGGCCCCAGGTCGTTACCTCCCCCGCAAACCCCTTAGGCATCTCGGCGCCTGCAGGCTGCTTTTTGCAAGATGTTTCTTAAATTTAACGATTTCATACAAAACATGCTGAAACCCACAAACAACAATATAAATTTAAACAATCTTATTTAACCAAGCCGTCACTAATAAAATTCTGCTTGACAACACCACGCCTCTTGTGATGATAATGTATTAAAAGTTAATAAATAAGACAATTGCCTTTTTCTCAGAGGTTTATTAAGTGAAATATTGTTTGTTGTTACTTATCAAGTGTAAATAGTTTTCAATGTATAGTTTGTATACCTACGACATTCTATAATAAAAGCTGCATTACTCTAAGTACTTAAAAGTTTTTTATCCCAGATGTTTCTTTACAATAACAAACCCATTAGTTGAATGAGATCTCAATATGACTAGAAGTTAAATGCTATATACACTAATAATATGTAACTTAATAATAATTAATAGATTCAGGCGTAACTTTGCGGAAGTGAAGGTTAAATCGTGCGAAATAAATAAAATTAAAGGTTAAATCGTGTGAAGAATCAATTCTTTGGCCAAGCGTCGAGCAATCATCAACAACTGAAGATGGCTCGTGTAGAGGCGAAACACGTGTCGGGTTATTTTTGATGGTGGTTTATGGCTGTAGTTGCGCTTGTGTTATTTATTTTATTAATTTTATGCGGAGGAAGAGTGGGAAAAATTATATTTAACACAAGCGCAGCTATTTTGCACGATTTTTAACCGATTATTTAACCTTCATTCGGTCCGCGGAGAATTTACTTCCATTTTATTAACTTAATAATATGTAATGAACCATTTTTTTGGATCTAAAATGTGTACATTTGTTTTGTGATTGCTGTCTGTCGTAACCAAGGGACCTGTTATGGGCCCGAAAATAAATAAAAAAGAAATATACGCGATTTAGATCCGAAAACAAAGTGTCATTTCCTGAGTGTTACAATCGCGAAAACCTAAAAACTCGATTAATAATAATATACATTTTTGCGCTTTCCGTCTTTCTACATATAAGAAGAACATATTCAGTGAGTCTGGAGCTGCCGGTTGATCCAATCGATGTCCTCGTAAAAACGAGGATCACTCACGCGCAGCGCCGCCCGCTTGTACACAAAGTAGTACCACGGTGACACTGCAAACGGCGCATTACATGGAAAATAAATATATTCTTTGATGGTGGTCTCTGACAGTAGTTGCGCTTGTATTCTTTATTAATTTTATGCGGAGGGAAGGTGGCAAAATTAACTGCATGAAAAAATATTCAACACAAGCGTAACTATTTTGCTCGATTGAACATTCACTAGAACATTCCATTTTTATATACACAGAAAATACATTATCAGGCTCGGCAAGTAGTACATTGCCGCGGAACGGAACGGAAGCAAACTTTTTTAAATAGTAACATAATGTACTCTATGTTGTGCATCTTCTGGAGAATTCTCACGCGGACTCAAATTTCTGTAGCTGCTGTGCCGTATTTACTTTGTACGTTACACAATTGACAAAGTTCATTACGCCACTTTAGATTTCTTTACAAAAAATCGTTCCCGACCTAAATTGAGCCAATGTCCACCTGCATAATGTTCGCGAAAAGCTAGCAGAGCAACCGCAACCCAAAGATGAGTACATACAGCATCTCTGTAGAGTGAACAGGCATATGAGCAGCGGCGTGGAGACGGCGTCGGGTGCGGCCCACTTGTCCAGCAGCCACGCGGCGTGCAGCGCCACGCTGGCGGCCACGTACGCCGCGCACAATGCGCCGGCCGACCGAAACTTGCGCACCAACACCTCCACCAGCCCAGCCTGCTCAACAAGCATTTTCTGTTACTGTTACAAATTCTTCGTTTCAAATGAGGCTAACAACGCAAAAGTGGTGTAGTCCATATTTAATTTTTGTCCACCATTATTGTATATGCTATAATTATATAAAAAAACTTGATAATTATATATTGGTCATATATGATTTTTATGTATAGCCTTTAGTGCTGATAATCAATGGTCGGAAAAAGAGGCGTTTCACATACATAAATACATGTATAGCTCAAGGACATAAACTTGTTAAACCACCAAATATTAATTAATTAGTTTCGAATTCCGGATTTCCGGATTAAAGAAACTCTTTAGTTATAACATTGACTTACAATTATATGGACGTCGGGTCCGCGCTGAAAAGTGTCCGAACTTATAGGGCGTTAAAATCGTATACAGAGCGTCATTCACGCTTTAGTCTTCGTTTGTTCGACTGACAGCGAAGCAATCAAAATTAGACAGTACTGCGATGACTTTTTCGTATTCCTTTACATGTCACTACGTTTAAATAGGTTGACTTGGGACATTTTTTTCGTGGTTTGTGTATTAGACCCGTCGTCCATTTATTTGTAAGTCAATGAGTTATAAAGATAAATAGCCGTGCATGAGTAAGGCCGACTATGGCACTTTTTCGGCTTATTTAAGCGTCCGGCAGATTTTTTCTTATAAAAAGAATTAAAATAATCTAGCGTACATGTTTTCCTTTTAAAATACGACATTTTTGCTAGTGGTTCGAATTTATGAACATCTGTTATACTGTATTTTTAAATTTAAATAAACTTTTTAGATTGTGATCATGATTCTCATGCAACTAAAATGTTCTAAAATTTCCCTCGTCAATAAAATTTTAAATTATTTTGTTTTCTTAAGTTCTACTAGCATGTCGCCGTTCCGTCAATGTGACCATGTGAATTTATATGACAATGTGACTATGAGACAATGTGAACATGCAGTATCTAAAGCTAGGGAAGGGCGGAGATTGACCATTCTCGTTACTTTTTATTCTCCGTTTTGGTAAAAGGTCAGTTATCTACTGAATTTTTTACAGTGCCGTGTAAAAAATTCATTTAGGCTCAACTCACACTGGCGCAGAGTCAAAGCGTCGCGACGCGTCATGTTTTTCGCCTACAGCATATTCATCTCTATTTTCCCATTATTAAGGTACAAATTTGTGTTATGCAAATATGGAATCGCGCGCCTTCGCGCATCGACGCTTGGTTAAAGTCGAGCGGTTTGCCGTGCATTCCTTGCGCGCAGTGAGGCGTCTGACGCCGACCACACTGTGATCCGGGCGCACTAATGCGAGCGTCGCCATGCGTTGTAGTTGAAAATCAGGCGACGACACGCTTCGACTCTGCGCCAAAAGTTAAGTTGAGCCTTAGAATTACTTTAAAATGCAACTTCGACTTCCTAGATCAGTAGGTTTGTACTACGACGCAGTAAAACCATTTCCGGAAATCCGGAATTCTAAACTGTAATTAATATTTGGTGGTTTTAACAAGGCTATGTCGCTCTTTGTGGCTATATCTATACATGTATCTATATATTATATGGAACACCTTTTTTCGACCATTGCTGATAACTTATGTTTTTTTTTTAAATAAGTACGTATTTGACCTCCATCTCACCTAATGGAAACGATGAGGTCGAGTAGCATGCACACCTAAATAATGCCATATTCAATCTCGCCTTGAAAAGGTCCAAGTTATAGCGTTCGGGGAACAAGTCTGCAGGCAGGGAATTCCACTCCCTAGCCGCTCGCCATACAAATATGGAAGCGAAACACTTCGTACGAATCCGGGGAATATCCACAACATAGGGGTGGAATCCCCCCCGCCCACGTCTAGTCTCCCGATGATGGAAAGGGGAAGGCGGAATCAAATTATGCAATTCCATCACACACTCTCCGTGATATATCCTGTAGAATACCGATAAGCTGGCAACTCTGCGGCGGCGTTCAAGGCTCTGCAGCTTCGCCGTAGCAGCAGTACTCCATACACAACCGGACTTGTGCTTGGTACAGCTGAAGCAACTGTCCCGGTGTGAAGTATCGCCTCACCTTGGAAAGGATGCCAAGCCTCTTGGCTGCATTTTTGGCCATGGATTCAATGTAACTGCCGAAGTTCAGATTGAACGAAAGGTCCATTCCAAGTAGGTGAAGACGGTCGGCTATCGGTATGGATACACATATAACGAAAAGTCAGAGTCAGGTGAAAGGGACTCCGTTTAGTGGAGAAAAGACACGCCTGCATTTTGTTAGCATTAAATTTGACAAGATTGGTATCGCCCCAATCGGAGACTGCCTTAAGTGTCAAAGTCAAACGACTAACCATGGACTCTCGACAAGACTGGATTTCTTCTCCACTGACCCTTACATTGGTCAAGTACCTGTCCACAACTGCTGTCATCAGCATACCCAAAGGTACCTGGAATCAGTATATCGCTTATATGCAGCAGGAAGAGGGTTGCGGACAGTACAGAACCCTGAGGAACTCCGTCTCTCGCCCTATGTTCGGAAGAGTAGCCTTCTAAGATCACTCGAATCGAACGTTCATTCAAGAAATCCGAAATCCAATTGCAAAGATCAGTGGGAAGCCCATAAGAGGGAAGCTTGCTTAAAAGGCTTGCGTGGCAGACCCTGTCAAAGGTCTCAGAAATGTCTAAAGACACTGCAATGGCTTCGCCATGCTCTTCTATAGCCTCGCTCCATAAGTGAGAGGCATAAAGATCCCCAGTAGATCGCCCTCTTCGGAATCCGTACTGCGATCACTGAGGAGATCGCCAGTACACCAGTACACTACACTTGAGTGTCTTCAAGGTACGACAGGAGACGGTTGTTAAGTACACGTTCCATAGTCTTGCAGAGTATGGAAGTGACTGAGATAGGTCTATAGTTGACAGGGTAGCTCTGCTGCCTTTTTTAGGCACTGGTTGCACATTTGCAAGCTTCCACGACCTGGGAACTACACCAGTCTCAAGCGAGAGGCGATACAGGCGTGTGAGAATAGGAGACAACTCAGGCGCACAGTTACGCAGGACTATTGCTGGAATTCCATCTGGTCCGCTAGCTTTATGCACGTCTAGACTTCGCAGTTCTGAGTACCTCTTTTTGGTATATGCGAATTGGCGCCATAGTGCATCCAGTCTGAGATAAAGAAGGTGGTAAGTATCCTGCGGCATCCAGACGCGAACTCTGCAAAAATTGAGGCGAATTTCTTCGCCTTCTCTTCCGCAGTATTATAGGCCAGCCGCAGTAAAGGCGCGTTAAACCTTGGACGAGCTTACAACGAAGTATGGTATATAATACTCCATGCCCAATCGCAAGACCTCAACTACTGTATCAGCACAGCTCTACGAATCAGTAGTAAAGCAAGCCTGGCAGGGATACGAAGCAAAATAATGGCGCATTTCGTCCCAATCTGCTAACCTGTATCGCCACACCCGTCTCGTACCCCTGGGGCCCTGGGGTGGGGAGTATATGGATACAACTTTCACCAGACAGTGGTCAGAGGTACCCAATGGTGCATCCACAACCACCGAGTAAATGATCGGTCATCTGGTATGGGAACACCCATTCTTGATGGTGTGCATAAAGTCCCCCAGAATGACTAGTTGCGCCGCTGGATACCTGAGCTGAGCCTCATCAGACGTCTCGCTCAGATCTTGGAACAGCTTGGTTGTCTCTTGATCTCCACTGAGCGAGCGGTAGACACAGCAGTATACTATTTGGGTAAATCCTGTGTCAACCAGAAGCCACAAAAAAGAAAAACTCGGTGCCTCAAGGTTCTTGAGACGCTTGACACAGATATCATCACGAACGTACACACAGACTCCGGCACGAGGTAGGAACCTGTGCTCCAGAGTATACCCTGGGTAGCAGAGGTACGCCGTGTCAGTCGGACATTATCTGATTATATGATCTGCGTCTTGGTGAGGAACAACAGCTGCGGTTTATCGGTTTCCAGGTTGGTGAGGTGCACTTTTAATGGGAGGACGTGCAACCGCTGTGAAAAATGTATCATTTTTTTGTGACTCATAATTTTAAATTGGAGAAGCGAATAGGCAGGAGGAAGGCAGATGAACGAGGCATTACGTCGTCCAACCAACCAGCAAACTCACACTGCCTCATGAGGGTACAATCGGTTTGGAGACCGCGGGGACTCCCGAACCCCCCCGGAGATGGCCACCTGGTCCTCCCCTCCGGTCGCCAACCGGCAAGGTGGAGCATTCCGGGATTTTTCGTTGGGTGGTGGGACAGACTTTCAGGGGTGACTTTACCTCTACTTGGGCCCCCAACTTCCCACGGTCGGCCAGCAGTGCACCGTGCTTCGGATCCCGCTAGCCTCCAGAACCGAGTGCACAGTGTGGCAATACAAGCAGCTACTACTCGTCGTTGGACGCAATGCAACTATTCAGACCCGACCTCCTAATGGCAACTCCCGAACACGAGCCGGAACGCGGATAAACCATTTGGCGACTCGACTGCGTTGGGAGGGTGGTTACCAGTCACGGCCGAAGCCTACCACCGGTAGTTGTTGCTCTTTAGCACCACTCTGGGGTCACTTGTAGGGTCTCGAGGGTAAACCTACGGAAGCGAGCAACATTAACCCCCAAAAATATACTTAACACAGAAACATAGAAACACACAAAACAATTTTATATCTTCTATGCATTCCATGGGGTTAGACTACTTTTGTGCTGATATCTTCAAATAAACCGTTTTTTTAGGGTTCCATAGTCAAATGTGGTTCCAGCATGTGTGTTTGTCTGTCAGTACATATGCTACAATCTTTTAAGCACCTTGTTAAGCAATTTGGGGTACAGTGCACTGATAATGCAATAACATGAAGATGGAGTAAACGATGTTCATTGTGCAAAAATGTTGTTTGCTTACAAGCAGCTAGTGATTGTAGTTGCTAAATATTCTATCGACTATCTACTGAATGTTGGTCACTCTTATGCAACGACTAACCAAACTTTCATTTGAATTATCATCAGCCCATTATTCGTCCAACTACTGGGCACAGGTTCACTGAATTGTCAATATTTTTAAGTTCATACATATCGCACCCTTAGTAATATAAGGGCACAATCCAAAAAAAGTAGATTTTTGGGAAATTTGGGAATTGATAGGGACTTAAATAATAAATGGGATCAAACTTATATAGCTCCATATTTCTGTTATATTTTTTGTACTATATGGGTCTAACTTGAAAGTGTTTTTTTAACTTGCTTGAAACTTATGGAATTTATTTATATTATTTTTTTTTTATTGCTATTTATAATACATTTATCAAAGAACAAATCTGCCAAATTTCATATTTATAACTTAAATAATAAGCATGTTATTTGAAAAAATAGGTGTAATGTAGGAATCCAGAATCTTAATACGCGATTTCCCAAAAATCTACTTTTTTTGGATTGTGCCCTTATATTACTAAGGGTGCGATATATAAACTACATTTAGAATTATGTCTATTAAAAATACAAAGAAGATACACACATTAGCATAAGTTTTTCAATTCAATATAGATAATCAAAGTGCTTGTACTTGTTAAACTGTATATGAATAAAAAATTATTTCGATACTCGCAGGCCAACTGTCTAAATAAAAAGGAAGGCGAAAACTCAACATTTATTAACATTCATCTATTTATACTCAAAGTTATAATTTTTTTTTATAACATCAAGTGACGGGATGGGCAAGTTGTGTGTCTGGTGGTAAGCTACATGCCTGTCCGTAACAGTTGCAGTGCCACTCAGAGCTTTAAATCGCAAAGATCTGAGGTAATGCTTACCGCTTGGTGGCAGAAATAGGTAAGGTAGCAGTACTATCCTGGATGAACTCTTTCACAAGGAGCTCTACTGCTAAAGTGTATTGGATACATGCAACCGGCAACTAGAAGTGAATATTCCATTTTCATACAATTGATAAGAAATCGACAGTCAATTACAATAGTAAAATAGAATAATCACTTCTAGTTGTCAGTTGCTTGTATCCAACACACGGCATACGTTTGCGCGGCGCCTAATATAAACAAATACACACAATTGAGTTGGAAACCACCTGACTACATGTTAACATTTCAATCAAAAGCTCTAGTCCTTACTTGGAATAGGTACGTGGAGAAGAATGTCATCAGCATCATGGTAACGGAAAGCACGAGAAAAAGGTCCTGGAATCTAAACACGAGAGAGGTAAATATGAAAATGGATTGGATAATTTAAATTTTGCAATCTGTTTTCAAATTCCTACTTACATAAATAAAACGAGTAAACCATCGCGGCTTCTCGGAAACAAACTGACACAATTAAATATAAGATCGCAGTACATGAACGCTAATTGGAAAAATAAACAAAATGTGTATCGTGGAGTAGAAAGTTTCATTGTCCTCCAGATTAATTAATGGTAATAAAATTAGTTATAATGTACATTCTATTACAAAACATTAAGAACAACGTGAACATTATTGAACAACATTACAACACAATGACACAAAGCAAAGTCACAAACCATATTTTAACCAGACGTACGTTTTTTTTTTGTTTTATTTATAATTTATTACTGGCCATGGAAACAATGTCCTTCAGCCGAAAACATAAACGTTTAATTATATTTCTGTAAATATTGCCACCACAAAGAAGATAGGCAATTTGAGGCGGCGTGCTTGGATTGACTCGGGATTCCTTAGAACGGGCCGATACGGGTATTTTAGTTAGAGATTCGTATAATTTCGCGTTTTAATCTTCGATTAAGGCACAGTAGCACTATCCTATTCCACTTTAAACTAGATTTCATAAAATAATTGAAAGTCAAAATAAAAACGACAAAAGGCCCTCCCTTTTCCCTCCAAAAGGCCCAGAGCGAATCCTCCAAACGTACGTTGACATCAGTGTTGCCATGTCCAAAATCTGGTCGACGGTGATCACAAACTATGACGGTGATTGTGCTCGTAAAATACGGTAGATCCTAAGAAATTACGGTGATTAGCCCAGGATAAAAATAACAGTGTAATTATGGTATAGGTATTATTCATTTATTATACTTTCAATAGTAATCTAACTTTGTAAGAGTAACCTTTTATGACAGTGAATTACCTTACTTTATCTTATACCTATTTAAGTAAATAATTTACTTTTTACTAGTTACAAAGAAAAATTACAATTATAATAAAAGAAAAATTAAAAATTAAATCTAAATATTTACAAAAATGAGGAGATGAATACCTTGGTAAAAATTAGTCTAAATCTCATCCTTTTTATAAAACAACTGTTATCAAGTACAATATCTTAATTTTTATAAATGTTTTGATGTAATCTTTTCAACATTTCCTCGTTAGGCTTAAAATTGACGCATATTTACCTATGCCTTTGGACAGACTGCTGCATCAAAAGATTTCTTTATAGTGGCAGGTTATTATTAAATTAACCGCATACATCGATCTCGCACCTCTTTTACTATGCTTTACTACAAAAAGCCAGCTCCTGCATAATACTGTACATTTTGTCACCGTTTTGTCATGTGTCGACGGTAGGTGGTAAAGTGCTGAGTACGGTACATTTACCGTAATTACGGTGCACATGGCAACACTGGTTGACATGTTGTTTTTTTCAGTTCTTTCCGTAAAGGAAAAGGCAAAGGTTTCACACCATACAGCCATGTCTTGGTAAACCATGTCTTTGACACAAACTATACTCCGTCCAAGCCACAGACTACAGTGAAGTTCCAAGTGTGCAGTGCTGCCAACAACGCTGGCTCCAATGTCGCAATTTTTCACAACTTTAGTAGCCATATTTACAAGGCTTCGTCTTTATAGTGAGGTCTAGTATATTTGCCTGGCTATCGTTTATACAAGAAAATAAGAGGACATTCAAAGCTACCTACTTACTTCGTAGCCATTCTATACATATTTACAATTTAGACTTAGCCTGAACCTGTATATGCTTACATATCATTTAAATGAATAACCAATAAATTACATAAGTCAAGTCGAGCTAATAACAATTACAATTAAATAGTACCTAACTAATCACAACAATCAACATAAACGTATAGAATATAAATATAATATAGAATATAAATAGGGCCCTAGGATTTATTATGCGCTGTGCCAAAGATTTTACACAGGTGGAGACAATAAAAATACTGTACTGCTCTTTTGTCCGCAGCATTTTAGAGTATATTATATAGAGTAATTCGTTAAGGTTATGTGCGTCTTAATTTAAACCTCAAAATAAGTTAGGTTAATTTAGGAAATTTTGCAAAACAAATATCATGTATTCCTTTTCATTCCTGTCACTTCTATCATTAATACTAATGGTTTTGTTCTACTAGTATATGTTAATTTATTTTTATCTATTTTAGGTGATGAACCTATACACAAAGTGTTAAAGAAAACTGCTGTGCCCTCTTTGTTTTCTTTTACTAAAGCAAACCAGTCAATTTATTAGCAAGCTACATTCAGATAGATTACTAAAGAGGAGTTGCAAGAAACTTTGTTTTGAAAAGTATACTAAAAGTTAATCTATTAGATTTCGCGGGAAATTCCCGCCGAACCTGACCAACCAACCATAAACAATTTTTCTTTCTTAATGTCACAGACTTTTGTACATTTTCATGGGGAGCTTATCTTTTCTTTAATGTGTGAGGAATTGCGAAAATAAGAGAGTTCATATTCCCCAAACTCCGGCAGCAAGCAGAATTGTAGAATTGTGATACCTTGATTTTTAGGGATTTTATGGCTTGGGATGGGCGAATATCGGCTACTTAACACACATAAACTGGCTAATTAATTTCGTAAAAGTCTGGCAACACTGCTTGTCACATTAGACCAAAGAGATTAGTGGTTTGTGCCAATGCCAAAGCAAAGAGTACCCTAAAGTTTGGTTTGTAGACTAGGTACAAATAGTATTAGTGGTTTGTTTGTGGTGCAAATACTGATTACATTCAACAATCATAATTTTTCGATGAGGATATTGCATATTGTGTGTGAAATACTTAATAAATACTGATCCCTGAAGGTTGTCCGAGGGCAAAACATCGTTACGTTGAGGGATCCTTGTTAGGTGTATTAATGCTATGTTCCTAGGTCGAACTTTGAAAAGTGAAGTGTTTTCAAAAGTTTCACTGTTATTTTTAATAATCTATTTTGTAAATAATACAATAATTTAGATACGATCATAGGAAGTGGAATGGGGGGTGATCGTGATCGTCGTCGCAGTGTCTCCAAACACAGAAGTCGTAGTCATTCGCGGCATCGGAGTCGGTCAAAGTATCGCAGTCGTAGCGACAGCGACGGCGGCAGCGGCGGACGTAGGCACCGCGACACCAGCAGGACCCATGGTCGCGACCGAGACCGGCCTAGGAACTCACATAGTGGCACCTATGGTGCTGGGTTTGGAGGTTAGTCCAATGGTGTATTTGCATCATTACGCGTAGTTTTTGTAAGTGGAATATAATGGGAAGGAAAAATAATTGGGAACAAGATATCACGGAATGGGATCAAGGCTAAATAAAAATACATAAATAGTGATAACAGATAGAAGTATATTCATATTTCGATAATATACTCCTGTGGTCCAACTTACCAACACCGGTTAATGTCCTATTAGAGCTTAGCGAATTTTTTTTTGTTTCGTTTTTTTTTTCTTTCAACCGTGGCATTGGCAAAATCATCATTTCTCATAATGATGGAGCCATAAAAATAAAAAGTGATGTGAATATTCCTTTTATGAGACTTATCTGTAATGGTTACGTAGGCTACATAT
>NW_020653729.1:843552-861711 GCF_003589595.1 Hyposmocoma kahamanoa
CGTCCACTTTTCTGAGGTGATCAACATCGACACTTAGAAGCTTTGACTCCAACTCCACAAGAGATTCGATTAATCTGTTCGAGTATTCAATTAGTCTGTTTGCTTTTCGCTCCAATTTTCGAAGGCTTATATTTTTCGTAATACGATTAATAACGATAAGCTGCTGGCCTAGGCTTGGAATGTGTCACTTTCCATCTACCTTAAATAAGTTTAAATATTAGTAAAGAAAAATAAATACTAGCATTGACGTGTTCTTGACTCGTAAGAATATATGTGAAGTGCTGGTGTAGTCCTAAGTTACTAACAGTAATGTTAGTTCTTACTTCTAAATTTTTGAAAATGGAAAAAAATAAAATAAAAACTTACTAAAACATAATATGTAGGTAACTTAAAAAAACTACTATAACATTTTTGTAATGTAAAGTGCTTTTCCACCGGCGAGGCGAGACGAGGGTTGAAGTATGGCAAACGTTAAATTCTCTTCTAGCGCATCATCGGTGGAAATAGTCTGGATTGACGACGATGGGTGAGGTGAGAATTGAAATATTTGTTGACGTAATATTGAACCGCATTGTTGCCCACATAGAGTATTATACTCTGCAGTCGATTTTTCGCGCGAGCTCGCGATGGCAATTAAGTTCGTTTTCCACCGGCGAGACGAGACGAGGAGAGACGAGAATTTAAATCTCGCCGGCCTATCGGTACCTACACTATGTCGAATTAATTGTCCTTGTGGTGCAGTGCGAGGTAAATTTACAGTGTCACCGTGATAAATTATTGTGATTGCAGCACAATTTATTTTTTTAAATTGGCGAACAAAACTCGTTTACTTAGTACTTGATATTGATAATAAATTATTTAAAAAGTTGCTTTTTTGAAAATGATATGTTCTTATTTTTGAACTTACATAATATTGAAAATGTGTCAAGGTTTACATTTCATTGCACGCGACTGTTCGCACAATTTCAGATTTAAAAAAAGATGGCTTCATCTTGTTCTTCTTTCGTTATAATAATTTACATGACATGTTACTTCAGCCGCGTGGTTATCGCGCTAGCAGTGGACAGCACTGAACCGTCACCACCACAACCAAAGCGCGAGGTCGCTATAGCCCGCGCGAGCTCGAGACAATTTTGGAAATAGGCCGTCGAGATTTCGATTCTCGTCTCGTTTTGCCTTGGCGGCGGTGGAAAACCACCATAACCTTTGCAAAACGTTTTTTTACTCCCTGCCCCCGCCCGTATCTAGTTGTTTAGTTTCGACCGCGATAGAGCATCAAAGTGCCTTTAGCGCGTAATTAAAGAAGAAATTACACTATCGACGCTGCTTCCCGAAAGTATCGAAAGAACTAGGAAATAATTTTCAATTCCTGGTTCTCGTTACAATAACAGAACCGGGAATTCCCGGTACTTTCGAAACTGGGATTTTCCGGTTCTGGACCCTAAAACCAAGTATCCATGTGAGCGTCAAAGATGTCAGTGAGCCTGCTCAAATAGCAGATTTCTTCATGAAACATTTCCAGGTGCAAACTCCTCTTGGCCCCTCCATGGGCTGCTCCCCGCGGGTGTCGGCCTGGTGACTCATTCGAACACGTTAAAGTAAAGGATATCGCGGAAATTAACATGACTCGCGGCAAGTTACCGGGACACGACAGAATCAGGGTGGACCATTTTCAGAACGGAGGTGTACCTACATTTCCCGAGAGTGTTAGACCTGCTTTTTAGTTTGTGTATTGGACATTCGTACATGCCTAAAAATTTAATGAAAATTATAGTGGTTCAGATTACCAAGAACAAGACTGAGATGTGTCAGGCAAAGAAAACTACAGACTCGTTTTCTTAGCCACAAAAACGGCTAAAGTATTGGATGCGGTGCTTGATAAGCGGTTATGTAATAATATGAAACTTCATGACGCTCAATTCGGCTTCAAACCCGGACTCTCCACAGAATTTGCAATATACTGCCTCAAGCACACCATCCGCTACTATACAGATCGGCGCACTCCTGTGTTTGCTTGTTTTCTGGACCTCTCTAAGTCATTCGATCTGGTTTCCTATGACGTACAGTACTCTAGAGGAACATTGTTTCAGAAACTACTCTACCAACAGAACACTTCGTACTATTATGTACTGGCATGGGAGCCAGTCGCACAGCGGGGTGAGGCAGGGAGGATTGACGTCTCCCAAGTTGTTCAACCTGTACATAATCGGACTCATTGAGGAGTTTAGCTGTGCTAGAATGGGGTGCTCGATTGGTGGCCGTATCATCAACAATATTAGTTATGCTGATGATAGGTACTGTTGAGCCCCTCAGTCCGTGCCTTGAAGAGATTGGTGAAAATCTGTGAGCAATATGCGGTGGCCCATGGATAGCGAGTTGCTAGTTTCTAGGCGAGTGCGAAAACGTAGAACACCTGTTATATTAGATGGTGCTCCACTCAAACAAGTGAAGCAGTTTAAATACCCGGGTTACTGGATGACTGAAGTGCTCACAGATAACTTAGACGTTGTTGCTTATTGATTGTAAGGTGCAGTATGTTGGTTCGCAGGTTTGCACGGTGTACGAACGAGGTCAAAGTACTAATCTATTATTCATGTCTAGTGACGCACGAGTTTGTAATTTTATGTTCTTATTTAGTGTTTGTATTTGATTTTTCAAGCTGTGTGAAGCGGAAGCCTATAATTTACGCAACCCAGCTCATGAAAGGTATCTAATGACGGGTTTGGATTCACATGGTCAATACTATAAGGATTTAAAAAAATTAGTTTATAACTAGCATTGGTAATGAGAAACGTGCTTATTTCAATAATTATATAAATTGTAATTTTAAAGATAGTACTACATTCTGGAAGACTGTTAAAGACAAAATTATGTGTGACTCTTGCAAATCTGATTATCCACCGCCTAGCTTCAATGATCCAAATGCTTTAAATGACCACTTTTTGAATATTCCCGGTGGAGGTTCTGTTCCTATCTCGCAATTGACATATTTCGAGTCTCACAGGTTTTGTACGTCCCAATTTAATTTGGATAATGTAAGCGAGGAAGATGTTAGCAGTTATATCATGTCTATTAAATCGAACGCTCTTGGCTATGTTGGTATTAGTAGAGATATGGTAATACTCATTCTTCCACATACTCTGAAAGTCATAACGAGTATAATAAACAGGTCGCTTGTCAGGGGAGAAGTTCCTGAACAGTGGGAAGCTATGGCCAATCCATTACCAAAAGTAGATAACCCTAGTGACCTCAAAGACTTAAGGCCTATTAGTATTTTGCATTTTTGTCAAAGATATTGGAGAGGATTGTACATGTACAGTTAAGTAAATATGTTGAAGATAATAATATACTACCTTCCTTTTAATCTGTTTTCCGCACAGATCGTAGTACCACGACGGCTTTGCTAGATGTTATTGACAATATATTAAATGAACAGGATGTTGGTCGTGCAACTCTATTACCTATGCTCGATTATTCCCGTGCGTTCCATAGTATTAGTATACCTCTTCTTCTCTCTAAGCTGTCTTTCTACGGTATTAATACTCGTTCCCTATTGTGGTTTAACAGTTACCTACATAACAGAATGCAGATTGTCAGACTTCATAAACATGATGGACCTATTTTGAAATCTGGGAGAGTAATCTGTGGTGTGCCTCAGGGTTCAATTATTGGTCCTCTTTTATTTATTAATTACTGTGCTGATCTTCCGCGTATCTTGAAGTATTGTAGGTGTCATTTTTATGTATATCTCATCAAAACCTGAGGATACTTTCTCTACATTGCAAAGACTAAATGAAGACCTGACTGGTGTATATGATTGGTCCTGTAAGAATTCTCTTGTTTTAAATGTCACTAAATCGAAGTTTATGGTGCTTGGAGGCAAAGCGCAGGTTAACATAGTTAATAATTGTAATTCCATCGTAACTATTCACGCTCAACACCTTGAATGTGTGAACGATCACGGTCAACACCTTCAACGCGTGAACGAGGCAAAAAGCCTTGGGATGGTCATTGATAGTTTTTTTACGCTTCGAAAGCCACATACTGAGCCTTGTAAATAGCTATTTCTATCGTCTCAAAGTACTATACAAGATCCGTCACTTACCTACTAAGCGATAAGTCCCGTATCATGCTTTGTGAATCTTTGATCCTTTCCAGGCTTAATTACGGTGATGTCGTGTATGGGCCTCGCATCCTAGAACGAACTAAATGTCTACTGCAGCGCGTACAAAATGCTTGTTGCAGGTTCTGTTATAATATTCTTCCACGGACCCACATATCTCCTTATTTAAATACTGCATCAGTGTTGAACACAGAGTCGCGTGGAAAATTTCATCTTGCTTGCCTTATGTTCGATATAATAAAATATAAACGTCCCGAATATCTGTACGAGAAACTGATTTTCCCTTGTAATCGATACTTCCAAGAAGATCCAAGGTCTGAACATCCTCTGTTATTAGTGCAGCAACACCGTACGGTGGCGTTCACTGGCAGTTTCCGTTATCAGGCAACGAAGTGCTGGAACAATATCCCTCTCCCATTTAGGTCATTTAAATCTAAATACACTTTTAAAAAACATTTAAAATCTGCTATTTTGGCCAAGCAAAGACTGGGTATTCCTTTGCATTTCGCGCCTGAGGTATCGTATCCGACCGATTTATTATTATTTTAGCAAGTAAATTAATTACTAGCCAATACTGTATTACTTTTTTTTGTTTTGTAATTTATTATTTGTTTTAAGGTTGTAATTTATTATTTGAATGACTTGGGAGCTCGCAGTTCGCGCAGAGTGGACGTGTTGACTCGTTTTAATTGAAATTTTAAATTGTGCATTTGAAGTAATTTAAACTCAAAGTCCTTTACTTTAGTATCAGTTTTAAGTGCCGCAAAAGTGTCATACGGGTCGTTATAGTTCTAAGTTGCAACTTGGACCAGTGCAAATCTGGTGCAAACTACCTGTCCTTCTCTCGTGTGAAAGGGACGGACTCTGATAATTCATCGTACTCATACTACATTAGACAACAGTAGGCAAGAATGAATGTCCAACATTCACCACCGCATGGATCGAAAACATGTCACGATAGCGATGAGACGATAGCAACTCATAGCAGAATGATAACACCTCGAACTTCAAGTAGTGGAGGATCCTTAACGGACTTGAGGGAACTGTCTAAGCTGGAAATGCAACAAATCACTATTCGTAACAAAAGAAAACAACCAGATGACGATTTTTCTTCGAAATTCGATAGATTTCAAACCGAAATTATGTCAATTTTATCAACTATGGCTCAGACTCAAACAAACAATCTGAACAAAATATCTGAAGATGTATCACTTATCAGAGATCAAATTACTCAAATTAAAACTACAACAGATCAACTTGTAGCTGAACAACAGAAATTTAAACAAGAGCTGAAAAATATATCCACCTTCAAAAATGATACACAACAAAAACTTGAGTCTCTGTCGGCTGATGTTGATACGCTTAAGACCACTGCAGCCACTACTTCGACGCCTGCGCCTGCGTGTGAAGACTTTATGGCTGAAATCTATGACAGAATTCAGAGGGAGAAAAATATAGTCATTAGCGGTGTAAACGAAATTAATTCCCATGTATCTGAACAGAGGCGCACTCATGATAAAATAGAAGTAAGTAAAATTATTAATCAAGTTGTCTCTAACTGCGCTGAGCCTATTAAAATTATTCGGTTGGGAAAGTACAGAAGCAATAAATCCAGACCACTAAAAGTTTGTTTTACAACGTCGGATATAGCTAAATCGATACTGCGGAATAAAGCGAATTTAAAAGCTGATGGAATCAAAATATTTTCAGATACAACACCTAATCAGAAGACCTTACTGCAAAATTTGCGAGAACAACTAAAACGTAGAATTGCTGAGGGTGAAAAAAACCTCACAATTAAGTACGTCAAAGGTATCCCCAAGATTACCGAACTCAGTACAAAAAACCTCGTATAGAACATACTGTCGAAAACTTTACCGTAAACAACGTAACATATTTCACAGCTAGTACCTACAGTAACCTAGTTAACAATCTGAAATCATTAAAGTTCCTGTATGCGAATACGCGCAGCATCGTTAAACCTGGCAAACTAGACGAATTGAGATGCAGTATTCAAGCAATCTCTAGCATTGTACATGTTATAATTTTAACGGAAACTTGGATCAAGTCTGAGAGTGAAGCTCAAAAATTAACGCTACCTAATTATACGCATTATTTTAATTATAGAAGCAACAAAAGGGGTGGAGGTGTTTCCATATATGTTCATAACAACCTAAAACACGAAGCTAGCGAAGAACTGTATGAAAATGACAATCATTACCTATGGATCCACATCGACAAGTTCAACTTAAACATTGGTGCTATTTACAAACCAGAAAGGACAAACAATGACAGTTTTCTCGAAACCTTCTCACAACAATTACTCAAACGTCAACGTGTAATAGTGTTCGGCGATTTCAATTATAATTTGCTAGAGGATAATCAATCAATCACCAATTACAAAACTATGTTACTTGAAAGTGGACTTACAATACTAAACAATATTGACCCTAAATACTGTACACGAGAGACTTCTAGCACAAAAACTATTTTGGATCACGTCTCCACCAATCTAAGGAATAATAGGTTTCATTTCGCTACTGTAGAATCATCAATGTCAGATCATAAGCAGATCTATATAGAATTACACAAATATGAACCTGAAACAAAGAAAAAAATTGAGTACCAAGCAATAGACTATCACAAACTATATAAAACAGTAGAACAGTACCAATTACAACATTTTGAAACCAAATATGAGAAATTAGAAATTATCTTAATGGATGCAGTGAATACAGCAAAGATTACAAAAAGTAAAATACAAAACCCTCCAAGAGCAGATTGGATAAAAAGAGATATAATTGAAGCTATAAATAAAAGAAATCAGTTGTGGTATATGTACATGAAATCGCCACAGGAGAAGAGTATCAAGAAACAATTTGTCGCCGTAAGGAATCAAGTCCGTGACAATATTCAAACGACTAAGTGTCAGTATTATCATAAGGCATTTAAAGACTGTGAGAAAAAACCCCTCAAAATGTGGAAACTTATAAATAACTTAGCAACTAATAAAGTTAAAACGACTTGTGCTCCTACAAAACTTGATACCAACACGGGGTCTATTACGGACATTACAGAAATATGCAACTGTTTTAATCACTACTTTGCCAATATAGGCTCCATTTTAGCTGACAAAATTCCCTCAATTTATCGCTACAGTACTAATTATAATCATATGCAACCCAAACCTAAAATCGCAAACTCCTCACAATTTATTAATTTGCCTCCAACGTCAACAGATGAAATCGGCAAAATAATTGACAATCTTAACACCAACACGAGTACTGGATTGGATGGTATCAGCTGTAAAGTAATAAAATGTGTAAAAAATCTAATTATAAGTCAACTTACCACCTGTATCAACCATTGTTTAGAATATGGCTACTTCCCCGATTCACTGAAAATAGCAAAAGTCAGCCCTATTTTTAAATCAGGAAGTAAGTCAGATCCAGGTAATTACCGTCCGATCTCTGTACTTCCTGTTCTTTCAAAAATTTTAGAAAAAATAATCCACGTCCGCCTAAATGAGTACCTAAATTCAATTAACTATATATATGTAAAGCAGCACGGTTTCCGCCCCAAGTCAAACACTTTGTCTGCCACTATCGACCTTGTCACTAACATAAAAACTAAAATCGATCAAAAACAAATAGCACTAGGGGTTTTTATAGACTTAAAGAAAGCATTCGACACAATTAGCCATGAACTACTCTTACATAAGTTGCATAATATTGGTATTAGGGAAACTGCATTGAATATGATTAAGTCTTACCTTACTAGCCGACAGCAGGTTGTCAAAATTGGCAACACTCAGAGTACATCTCAATCAATTACTTTTGGAATCCCACAAGGATCTATTTTGGGACCATTACTGTTCCTAATCTACATTAATAATGTTCACGAAATTGGTTTGGAAGGCGACCTAACATTGTACGCTGATGACACATGCTTATTGTATTATGGTGATAATATCGAGTCAATAGCAAGTGTAGCCCAAAATGATTTAAAAAAACTTCACACCTGGTTTCAGTGCAATTTACTTACCATAAATGTAACTAAGACAAATTTTATGATATTTTCAGCAAAAAATAAAAAGATCTCAAAAGTTCCAATATTGACTATTAACAACGAAGCTATAAATAGAGTAAACTCTGAAATATATTTAGGTCTTATGTTGGATAGCCGTTTAACATGGAAACTCCAAATTGAAAAAATTAGGAAAAAAATATTATCTCTCATGGGTTCTCTCCATGGCATAACAAGATGTTTCCCGTTAAGTGTTCGGTATATAATATACAATTCGTTGGTCAAAACACACCTTGACTACCTTATTGAAGTTTGGGGTTCTGCTTGCAAAACACACTTAAAAACATTGCAAACAGTACAAAATAAAATTATAAAAAAACTTTTTCATTTCCATTATCTAACCCCAACTATAACACTGTACCAGAAAACAAAATTAATGACTGTTTCACAAATGTATAATTATAACACCTGCATACTGATTAGGAAGATTCTAAATAAAAATATTCACTCGCAAATAAATTTCACTAAAAAACGACATATTCAAAAACGTATAACTAGGCGTGCTAACGATATTTACTTGCAAATACCGCGAACGAATTATGGAAAGAAAAACATAATGTACGAAGGAGCTCAAATATATAATAAATTACCAAAAGATATTAAGGAAATACAGTCATTCCAATTATTCAAAAAGAAATTAAAATTTCACATTATGAGGAATTTCTCAGGATTTTGATGTTTTTACTTTTATTTCAGTAGTAATTGCTATCAAATTGTCACCATGGCAATTGATATGCGATACTTGATTAAAGCCTTGTTGCTGTTATTTTTTTTACTAAGTCAGATCATTAAGTTTTATTTGTATACCTTCTTTTAAATATTTAGTCAACACGTACTCTGTGTAGAAATTTTATGATACCTTGTATTTCTCGTTAAGTGAATATGTATGTTCTTTGAGAAATAAATGTCTTAAACCATAATGCTCCGTAAGTACATACTTCATACACACTATGCTTCGTGTACACAGCACAGTAACTTGCACAGACAACAATCTACTTCTTTTCATATTTAATGTTCCGCGTAACCTTTTGGGAGGTAGCTGAAAATCAGCGCGTCGTTTATGCGACGGCTTTACGTTGAGCTGTGCGCCACGGCAGCACACATGATAAATTTTTCTATTATAAGTTGATTTGATTTTTGTATTTCTTGTTTATATAAAACTGCTTTTGTTCGTTTTAAATATTTACTTCATTGCTTGTTCTGTCTTTGTATGTCATATATGTGTGTGCTTTATTGGCAAATAAACTATCTATTTATCTATTTGCTGTGTTTTTATAAATTGTTCTGAAACTGTTCATTTTCCATTAGCGAGAAAATAAATCAATCTACTATCTGTATTACACGAAAAACAATTGTCTTAATTTATTTATTCGTTGTTCATTAACCGTCTTCTTAGAAAATACCATGTCCAACAGTGGCACTAACCTGAGTTGATTTGATTCGACGCTTTTCGCATTCTAACGTTTGGTTTGATTCCGATATGAATCAAAATCAGCATACTGATCGGATTCAACACGGAACTCGGTGGTTGTTTAAGACATGTCAGTTTGATCGTAATTATATATTAAGAGGGTATTTAGGTCTTTAACATAGAACCACTTCCTGCTGACGATCATATTTGGAGAGCCAACTTCAAGCAACTTACTTTTTACTCAAGGTTTTCGTTTTCATTTTCGCTATTACCATAGCGTTGATAACTCCAATTTGAAAGTAAAGTTGTAATTTATAGCATATCATATAAGCAAAAAATCTTAAAAATGTAAACTATGTATGATGAAACCGAAAATCTCTTATTACACACACACGCATTCGCACGCACTAACAGGCGCTCGCATGTATTCGCAGGCACACACAGGCATTTTACAGGCACTCATAGACGCTCGCACGCATTCGCACGTTCACGAAGGCGCTCGCACGCATTCGCAGGCACTCACACGGACTCGCAGACACCACTTGTTACATTACAGGCGAATGCTTCCGGTGAGGAAGCGACCGAATGTTACAAATTGTATCATTAGGGGAACTTTTCTATCAATTACAACCACAATATTAAATATAAATACTTTTCACGTTAGTATGTAAGAGTCAGATAAGTAGACTATAAAATGGACATAGTTATGCAAACTAGAATCAACCCACAAAATGTCACTTTCGAGATAATTAGATTTTTGTAAACACAATGTGAAGAAATAAATAGGTGAGTTATTTGAGACAAATAACGTGAGTTATGTGTAGCATTGAGAATGATTTAAGGAAACTATTATATTATTTAGGAATAAATAGAAAACATTATGTATCTTGTTATTTAATTAACGAGAACAATGTTCTAGTTTTCGTAATTAAAACGCTAAAGAGCTACATTACTTCAGGACTTTTATTTTTTCCGTTTTGGCTTGGTATATTGCCAGGATCTTTTGTGAGTGGGTAAAGGACACGTCTGATATTCTACCTAAATACATAACTCAATTTCACTCGAGGTGTGTGTTGGTTCTTGTTTGCGTAACTATGTCCAAATATACAATAACTGATTTTTTAACACTTTGTTTTCATTCTATACGGTCTCAAACTTTAAGTGCGTCATCTTAAACTAGGCTACCCTAATTGTGCCATTATAAATTATAATATGTGCCATTATAGGTATATATATTTTAAAAACAATTACTTTGGTTTTGTATGAATTTCGAGAAAACGAATATGCAACTCGGTGTATGCCTCATGTTTGTAATACATTGCGGCTTTTACTTGGTGCGATATATTTGTGATCGCACTTTTGCATAATGCTTTCAGTTTCTGTGATACGGCCGCTTGTACGTTTTTGGCCAAATTTAAAATTTAGTGATGTATACGTTAGGCAACACTATTCTCGATTCTGATCGATTTAGAAAACAAAAGGACGAAAATTATTATGACCTTAGCAATATTATAAAAATATTCTGTAATTCTTTTGTTACAACGTTTAGTAACGTTTCTTTTTTTTCAGTATCTATTCAGTTTCGTAGTATCTATTGTCAGTAGTATCTGTAATTTCTATAATTTTTGCAGCACGTTGCCTCGAATGTCCGAATATAGTGAGCAAATAATTACTTATTAATTATTACTATTATTTAATTATTACGAGTAATACAAAAAAATATATAATGCAAAGAATTAACAGTGCGCTGTCTTTACAAAAACCTGGAGTTGCTCATACGTATGAGTTCGTTGCTTTCGAGGACGAAGGTGGTCTAGTTTATCCCACCTAAGATGCTATCCAAATATGCATATTAGCAGAGTTAGAAATCCGAGAAATAATAAACAAATAACAAAAATTTCACACGAGACCATCATTCATTAAGTAAACTTCTTCTGATTAATAAAATGTTACCATATTTTGTCAGTAGTAACATTTTCATTTGTCTTGCCATTCATCAATTTCCAACAGAAAACCATCTAGTAAAATTAATTAAGACAGTCGCAAGTTCATATATTGAGGTGCGTTTTCATTATTTAAGTTAATCCATAAGATCTATTACAAAAGGATGTTATATAATAAGCTCATTTTACTGGAAGGACAATAATTTTAATATTTGAAGTCGATTAAAAAGTAGTCTGAATCTTTTTTAAAGTAAAATAAAGGACTAAACTATCTTATTCTAGTATTTTTCTACTATATTAATATTACGACTACTTGTAATCAACAAATACTTGAACAAACATTATTCTATTTAGAATCGATTAATTGAATGGAATACGCGTGTTTACGCGTATTCCGTTCATTCAATCGATCGAAAAACACTTAGTTGGCGCTTCTACGCTTCAGAGCAAGGACGAAGGTAGTCTAGTTTATCCCACCAAAGATGCTATCCAAATATGCAGAGTAGCAGCGTTAGAAATCCGAGAAATCATGATCAAATCATAAAACTTTACACGAGGCCGACATAAACCTTAAGTTTAAACTTTAAGTTACTAAAAAGTAAAACCTTAAGTTAACCTAAAGTAAACCTTAAGTTACTTTAGTAAGATTTTAGATATTTTGTCAGCAGTAACGTTTTCTGTTGTCTTGCCATTCACCAATTTGATCAATCACCGACGGAAAACCATCTAGTAAATTAATTCAGTTCATAATATATTGACGTGCGTGTTCATTATTTAAGTCAATCGATAAGACATTACAAAAAAAAATACTTAATTTAATTATTATTAAGCGCGGAAGGTTTCCCATCGCTAAATAGTTCTTGTGACGTCACGGTGGATACATACAAATTGCTGTACTTGTGGTAGAGATGCGCGATTGTGAATGATTTCAATATTCAACTCGTTAGTAATCGCTAATCCTGCCATTCGAATGTCAAATTAGTAACCTACTAATTTTCGTATTCGAATGATCATTCATTACTAATTAGTAGTATTAATCCATAGAGCATTTCTGCTCGTGATCATCTAGCCCTCTCTGACATATGGTAAACACTGTAAATGTGACGGGGACAGGGATATTTTGTGGTATGGACATGATGAATTAGGTGTTCCGATATAATAATCATTCGACTTGTGCACCCAAACGACTATAAGACATTCAATTCGAGTCGAATGATTGTGCTTAGATTCGACTTATTCGAATGATTAGTATTAGTATCATTTAAAGTCGCGCATCGCTAACTTGCGGCGTCTATCTAGATAATATGTCTGTGCGTATGAAGTAACGTGTGAAATTTGTCAAAATTCCATTTGGAATAAAACATCTCGACCACTGACCTACCAATAAATGAACATCGGGTTCGCGCTTGAAAGTGTCCGTATATATAAGGCGTTAAAATCACATACTGAGCGTCAATCGCGCAACAGTCTTCGTTTGTTCGACTGTCAGCGCGATTGTCAATCATGCAGTACTATATAATAATAACTTGTAAAAATTACTGCAGTAAATTGTAAAAACAGGGTTTTGTATCATATTTTCACTAAACAAATATATTGTGTTATCATAGTTAAAAATGTTATTTTGTACAGTTTTATAGTATTTAATTTATATATAAATGAGTCGTAAATATAAATTACAAAAGCACACAAAATAATCCAATAGCTAACTGTCCTTTGCAATGTGTAGAACATTGCATGCGCAAAAGATGGAAAGAGACCCATTGTGTCAATTTCAAGAAGCTTATATATAAACTTCTTGGTCGTTTTCAATTGTTCGAACCACAAGCGATTGAAATATTTAGAACAAAGAAACTATAGAGTCGCTTTGATCTTATTTTTAAAATGATTTTTAATTAAACGTTAGCAATAACTAACAAAATATTGTTGTACTCGTTTTACGGCTTGGGATTACCTATTAGAAGTCAGAAAAAACATTTACCCGAAATGACGTTAGCTCGAATTTTCATAATGTCAAATGTATTTTTTTAGGAATATTACAAAATAAAAACTAATTTCGTCTTTGTGAAAAGCATTAAAATTACACGAAAGCGTAACGGTTTTATTATAAATCGGTTTTCGGAATTACGGATATTTGAGTTTACGTTTAGTTGGAATATCGGTATATTTCTTATAGTACACGCTTATTTTCATATTTGTAGTAATATTTGTATGTATGTTGAAAGAAATGAAGAGTTGGGCAGATGCCCAACTCTTTATTATTTCTTTAAGTGAATTTGTACAAAATTCGACATAATAATATATATAAAAATTAGTTAATATTTACGATAAAGGCTACTCCATTACTCTTGTGTTCAAGTAATTTTGAGTCGAAGCTAAATATGGTGCATTTTGTTAAATTTCCAGTAGAAGCTGAATATGGTATTTTTGGGCCATTAAATTGTTGCAAGCAAAATTAGGCACTACCGCAATAACGTTACAATTTAAATTAAATGTTTTAGTTTTTTTATATTTCGTTACATGTCACTACGTCTGTATAGGTTAACTTACATTATTTTCGTGGTTTTTGTATTAGACCCGACGTCCATTTGTTGGTAGGTCAATGATCTCGACTGATATTAGAATATAATTGAGGTCGAATAAAATTGTTGTCTTTTTCACGGATGTTCGTTTGAATGTAATAATAAAACTGAATTTAATGTTATTATTAAGCAAAAATAACATTTTTCACAGATAAGAAATTTGTTCTAACAAAACATCTTTAGTCGTTGAGATCTTTCTGCTGGCCGTAATTTGCGCTAATTGAGCACATCATAGAGGGTTTATAATATGTGTGTAGATAAAACTTATTATTCCAAAAAAATTTTACCCCATTAGTATTCTAAAGTAAATTCCTATCGATCTATAATGGTTAATTATAGTGGTTAGTTTCTGAGATATAAAGCTAAAGAACAATGGCAAACTCCCATATAAACTTTTGTTCACAAACTTCGGAGGCGATGGTCACCCGGTTGAACCTGAGTCTGAAAGCTGCTTCCGACTGGGGAGATGCTAACAGGGTCAGGTTTAATGCGGCTAAAACACAGGCGTGTCTTTTCTCATCAAAACGGAGTCCCCTACACCTTACTCCGACTTTCCGAGGTGTATCCGTGCCGATAAGGGACCACCTTGAGCTACTTGGTCTGGACTTATCATCCAACCTCAACTTTGGGCGATACATCGAGTGCTTGGCAAAAACTGCTGCCAGAAAACTAGGCATACTTTTCAAGGTCAGGCGGTACTTCACACCTGAACAGCTTTTAAATCTGTATAAAGCACAAGTTCGATCCTGTATGGAGTACTGCTGCCACCTTTGGGACGGCTCTGCCCAATACCAGTTAGCTGCCTTGGACTCGGTGGAGCGTAAAGCAAAGAGACTTATTAACAATAATCCTCTTGTGGAGTCGAAGCTCCAAAATCTCGATCATCGCAGAAAAGTAGCCTGCTTGTCGGTTTTCTATCGGATACATTTCGGGGAGTGTGCGCAGGAACTTTTCAATTTGGTTCCGCCCTCACCGTTCCTCCTTTGGTCGACTAGAAGGTCCGGAGCACTCCATTCTTATGTCGTTGATATTCCACCTATTCGCACTAAGCGCTTTGCCTCCTCCTTTCTGATGCGTACGGCAAAGGAATGGAATGCTCTACCGGCATATGTATTTCCCGAAAAGTACAATTTGGGGCTATTCAAGGCTAGAGTGAATAGGCATTTTTTAGGCAAACGCGTCCCATCGTCGGTCACATCGTCGTTTAACATCAGGTGAGATTGTGGCCAAGCGTGTGTCTATTATATATTAAAAAAAAAAAGAAAAAAAAGGCGTCTGTTTAAAAGGTCATGACGAGAGATTGCGCAATAGAGGTCTCCTGCTCAGAATGCCGAAAATATCTTTGTCTGTTACCCGGGGTTGCTTTAAACATTCGGCATCTAAAATTTGGAATAATCTACCTCCGCCTGTACGGACGGCTGCGTATCAAGCACTACCAACGTTCAAACGAAAATGTTTTCTGTGACTGTTTGAGAGGCAATCTCGGGACATAGGCTTTGCGCAATAGCTGTTTGTATGTATTTGGTATTGTGCAATTTAAATTTACTATTCAAGTTGATGAAAAAATATTTTCATGTTGTGTGTCAAATTTAATTTAATCTATTTACTGTCTGATTGTAATAATAATAATAATAATAACGCACACACTCAACATAGCCCCACACTAGGGAAACCCTGTGTCGCGGGTGCCATGGACACACACATAGACAACCACAAATTACACCCAAACTCACGAGAGAAATAAATGTAGGCCATACAAATATTTCTCCCGGCCCGGGAATCGAACCCGGGGACCTCTGCGTGGCAGTCCGGTATGGTAACCGTTCGGCCACGGAGGCAGTTGTGTTTAGTATTTGAATTTAATTTAATTTTTTTTAAATTGTGGTGTTCTATTTTTATGACTGGCCATGGCAGAGTATCAGCGAGGGCTATGTAATTAGCATAATCCTCAAATGCTGAGCAAAAAAAATGTCAAAAAATGGGCCTTTTTGACATTTTTTTTGTTTCCCTAATTGTTTTAATTTTTCTTTTTTTCTATTATTATTATTAGATTTTCCTATTTTTTCGATTATTCTTTTTTTAAATTATTTATGTATGAATTATTTGATATTTTATAATTGTTTGTATTTTATAAAGTATTTGGCATGTCAAATAAATACGATTTTAGTTTATTTATTTATGAAAAATATAGAGTTTGAAATTCCATAACAAATTTTGTTTTAGGGTATACTATTCTGAGAAGTCTGGAATTAAAAATATTCCAGTTTGAAGTTTTGAAGGTTATGTGCTACGTAATTAAATAAAATGTATTTGGTGTATCATTGTATCAAAATAAACATACAGAAGCCATAAACAGAGTTAATATGAAAAGCGCCAGAAAGCGTCTGTACAAATCTTTATATTCGTGTGATAGCCAAAGTTTCAATGGCGGCACCATTACATCCGGGTTTATGGCTTCTTTTTGGTCGAAAAACTATTGCAGGAGATTTTTGATAATTCTTTTGCTCAGACTGTTGTATTATGTTTTGTATTATAACTTGGTAAAGAATCAAAAATAAGATTTTAGTAAATGGAATTTGGAACAGTTCCGACTGTTGTGGCGGTCGAGCTGGGAGTGACCGTGGTACGAAAATAAAATGAGAAAGTGAAGGAAGATGGAACAATTGAAATTTAAATGTATGTAAAATAAAAAAAATGATAGGATACGAGCGGAGAGAGGCGATACAAAGAGGTGAGTTGACGGTGTAAGGAGGTCACACCGTCACAATTAGAAGCTGAATAGTGCCGTGATGAATGTTCAGAGGAAATTATTTTTTTATACTGGTATGGTTAAAAGGCACCGAGCTAAGCCATAACAAAAAACCTACACGACAGACTATTGCACTGGTAACTCGGAAACAAATTATTTTTTGAGAAACGTGCCATCTATCCCTGATTTCGGAACAGGATGTTAGAATTTTTTTATTATATCGTAAGCGTTTCACGCGTCTAAATGCATCAAATACTTGTTTCAGCAGCAGTTCAGATGAGGAGCAATCGCATGTCAAACACTCGGACAAAGGAAGGGATAAAAAGAAACGTAAGAAGTCCAAAGGCAAAGACGACACCAGGCAGAAGCTGAAGAAATTAAAAAAAAAGTTGAAGAAAATTAAGAAAGAACGTAAAAAGGCCAAGAGGAAGGCGCGCAGTTCGAGCGGCGAGGAAGAGGAGGTGTGGGTCGAAAAAGGAAGTGAGTAGTTCGTCCGCGTTCCGAATAGAAATAACCTCAAACAGAAACGTATCGATCGTCAACGGACGCGTTCCGCAGAGGAGCACGAGGCGCCTGGGGACTCGCGGGCGGCGAAGCCGGAGGAGCCGGCGGAGGCGGCGCCCGGCCCGCTGCCGCGCACGGGGCCGGCGCTGGGCCACAAGGACTTCGGGCGCGCGCTGCTGCCGGGCGAGGGCGCCGCCATGGCCGCCTTCGTGGCCGAGGGCAAGCGCATCCCGCGCCGCGGCGAGATCGGCCTCACGTCCGACGAGATCGCGTCCTACGAGGCCGTGGGCTACGTCATGAGCGGCTCGCGCCACCGCCGCATGGAGGCCGTGCGCATCCGCAAGGAGAACCAGATCTACTCGGCCGACGAGAAGCGCGCGCTGGCCGCCTTCTCCAAGGAGGAGCGCCAGAAGCGCGAGAACGCCATCCTGGCGCAGTTCCGCGACGTGCTGCAGGCGCGGGCGCAGCGCCGGGACTGCTAGGGCAGGGGCAATGAAAGGCGCGGCGAGCGGCAAGGCTTTATTGGTCAGGGCGCGCGGGGCTCGTACAGCGCCAGCCGCGCCTCGGCGGCGCGCAGCTCGGCCGCCAGCTCCTGCAGCGCCGCGTGCGCGCACAGCAGCTGCGAGCGCAGGTACTGCGGCGACGCGCTGCGCACGAACTGCTCGGGCACCACCACCACGCGCTCGTCGCCCGCCGCCGCCGCCCCCGCCCCCGCCGCCGCCGCCGCCCCCGCGCCCGGCGGGCCCGCCTTGTGCGCCGTGGCC
>NW_020653729.1:881711-898349 GCF_003589595.1 Hyposmocoma kahamanoa
GATAGACATCCAACAAGAAAACGGTTGCATTAAAATCAAGCAAGAGGGTTACATTGTTACATTGAAAAGCTTCTTCGCAGGTTTAAGATGGAAAATTGTAAGGCAGTTAGTACAAAAAGGGAATGAATGAACAAGTGAAAACTTAGCTTACAGAGTGCTGATAGACTCACTTATGTATGTAGCTGTATGTTCAAGGCCAGATATAGCACATGCGGTAAACGTCATAAATCAGTTCTGCAATTGTTATGATGAAGTGCACTGGACCACAGCTAAAAGTATCTTGAGATACTTAAAGGGTACCAAGAGCATGGGACTTGTATACTAAAGACCTATCTTGTAGAAATATTCAAGGTTTTGCAGATGCTGATTACGCTGGATATATAGTGGACGGAAGGTCATACTCCGGCAATGTATTTAAGATGGCATATGGAGCCATCTCTTGATAGAGCACTAAGCAAAGTTGTACAGCCTTATCGACAGCTGAAGCTGAGTACATCAGCTTATCAGAAGCTACAAAAGAAACTATATTTCTACAGCGATTTCTGAATGAAATCACGGGCAAGGAGAAGTTGTCTATCACGATACATGCAGATAGTCAATCTGTTATGGCAATAGCCCAAAATCCGGTGCAACATCAGCAGACAAAACATGTTGATGTTCGCTATCATTTTATTTGAGAAACATTAGAAAAGAATACCATAAAGCTCAAGTATTTAGAAACAAAGTGCATGGTTGCTGATGCTTTAACGTAAGCAGTAGGGCACTATGAGTTTTGTCGTAGAGAAATGGGTGTGTACTGAGTGTTCATGACTGACAAGGTATTTTTTATAGCAGGAAAGTCGGGTGTAAATAATTGACGAGGAGTGTCAGATGGATCGTGGATGTGCAATCTTTTACTTAGGTACATACTGGAATGGTGTGACATTGAGAGTTATTTTTTTCAAATTTATATTGTCGCCTCGTAGAACTCTCTTTATGTCAAGTTGTATTTTTGTCATGTTATACATAATTTAATGAAAACCTTTGTTAAAATATTAAAAATCAGCTTTCTCATTTACTGATAGAGCCCTTCAGGGCCCTGATTTTATTTCAATCCGGAATCGATCCGATCGGGCAGCTCATCCGCAATATTATACGCCTCGACGCAGAAAAGACGCACTTTCCGATCGGGAGAGGCAATCAAAATCAAGCTGCTGCTCTATCATATAGGGTAAAGGCACCAGTAGTCAGCCTTTTAACGGGAATTTCAATTTTGAATCTTAGTTATTTGTACAGAGTAGGTCGGATAAAAAAAAGTACTGCACTGTTCGATCAATCGTTTATTATAGTTTCAATATAAGTAATGTAACAAATAAAAATCGTCTGTACTGATATTATATTTAAGTTTAAAGAAAAAATGGTACTTTTTCCCAGAAGTGAGCATCTAAAATCCAATAAACAACCTCTGTGTACCCTGTACTCAGCCTTAACACTTATCAATAATAATGAGATCAAAATTAACAATGTGAAATGTGAAAATCAACGGATATATGGGATACGAGTGTTTGGCCTTGGTGTCGTTTTTTACTAAAAATAATAATACCCTCGTTAATATATTTAAATTATAAATAAACCTACATAATAAGGAACGGCTCGCAGAACCCAGTGGTAAGCCTTATTAAAAAAAATTTTTGAGATGGGGCTAACTACTGGGGTTTTCACAAAATTGTATAGAGAATGTGGTAAATTTGAACATTTTATTGTAAGGGTTTTAACGATAAAATTTTTGTCATGATTTGAAAAATATACGATTTACCCAAAAGTCAGCCCCTGGAGGCTGAGCATTAGATTTCATATAAAAAGCGAAGTCTCCAGTACCCAGCCCCCTCAATTTGTACGTAAATTAGTGATAAATTATTACAGTATCAATGAAATTGAATAGATAAACTAATAAGTAACATATAAGTGGAGAAAAAACAGTCACTTTTAACATCGAAACATAACTTTTCTTACCTAGTATGAAAACACCACTTGCTGAGAAAAAAATGGCGGACATGGCACAACGGCTCTTGTCCCTGTATAAACGAGATTATTTCTGCTCCTGGCCTCTTACCGCACTAGTCGCGTAATGTATTGATAATTTTATCAACTTACGATTTGTTAATTAAAAAATACCGCTATTTATAAGCAATTAAACACTCAAAAGGCTGACTACAGGATCCTGAATGGCCACTGGTGCTCTTACCCTACGCACTTTGCCAAAACTGCAGCTTTAAGCAACAACATTCAACACAAAACAACCAAATGTTTCGTTTATCAGAGCCCTGCACGAACATACATTTTTTTTTAATTTCCACCTTAGTAACTGAAGATGAGTTCAGGGAAGTGGTTTTGTCAATCAAATCCAATGCTGTTGCACACGATGACGTAAGTAAATAGGGTAATATGTATTTTAGAGTGTATTCTCCATATCATCACGCACGTAGTTAATGTCTTGATGATGACTGAGACTTTTCTATCTTTGTGGCGAAATGCCCATGTAATCCCTCTTCCATAAGTGACTAACCCCAGTCTTCTCAAGCATTACCGTCCCATTTCAATTCTCCTTTTCTTTGTAAAGTCTTAGAGGCCGTCGTTCAAACAAATGTTTGTTTATTCAAACAATTATCCTTTCCCCATTTCAATCAGCCTCCTGCTGCCTTGCTAAAGACTATTGAGATTATAAGGCGGGGCACGGACTATACTTACTGTGTCCTGATTGACTTCTCTAATACCTTCAACGTCGTAGATCACGATCTTCTCCTTGCCACCCTAGACCATCTAAACATCTCATCAACAGCAGCTGTTGTTCTCCGAGCGCTATAACTTGGACCTTTTCAAGGCGAGACTATTCACTCTCGCATTATTTAGGTGTGTATGCTACATCCTCGACTTCATCGTCACTTTCCATCAGGTGAGATGGAGGTCAAATGCGCACTTATTTTTTTATAAAAAAAGCTGAATGGTTTTCTTATAGCAACAAGCAATACGTATTGATCTTACCTTACTTGAAAGGAACCAGAGGGTGGCTCTCTCCTCGCTTGTTTTCTATTTTCATAAATTTGATTATGTGCAGCATCTAATGTTCTTGCCACCTGTATGCTGACGACTTTCAGCTTTATACCAAGGTTAATGTCGGTGGCATCAGTGAAGGACTTGAATTAATTAATGATGACCACCATCGAGTATCGGTTTGGTCCCAAAGGTTTGACATCAATGTTAACCCTTCCAAGTGTCAAGCCATCATCCTTGGAAACTCACGCCTTCCCACACTTTATACGCCTTAAAACTGTTATATCTATAAACAGTCATATAACAGTAATATGATATAGATTTAGATAATAGCTCTCTATAAATGGTTTTAGAAAAAAGAAATTGTTCTTATAGACTTATTTCACTCAAGTCAAAATTTTAAAACCTTCTTAATACCAAACAACTTAATTAAGTCTAAACTCTCTTAAGATTTACTCTTATAGTCCTTATTTTAAGTTCATCTGTAGAACAACTGATGATTTTTAGCAAAATTGTTCTATACACATCCAATAAAGTCTATTAATACTCTAAAAACTAGTGTTCCTAAGTTTATTCTAGATATATTTAATTTATAGACATTCTGTAGTGTTTGTACTTATGACAAACACGTTGTAGCGCGTCTTCAGCAGATTTTATTTAAAAAATACTACAATCAGGGTTTTTACTCTATTGGACGTGAGTTCATGCAAAATGGATAAAGTAAAGAATATTAAGAGATCTGGTGGAGGTGGTGAACCTTGAATATTAAGTCGCACCATTCGATACAATCAGCGTTGCCAATGCCAATTGTTCAAAATCCCCAAAAATCACTGTTGAAATCCCCAAATTTGGGGAGAGCAAAGATCATATTTCCCACAAATTCCCCACATCTCTTGTTTTCATTATTTATTAGAAATACATCGCTTAAAAATATAATAAAGAATGAAGAAACTCAAAATGTAATAATTTATTACGTTTGCTGTGAATGTAAACAGAATGTAAAATGTCAAACTAATTATAAAATTAGATGACCTTAAATGGTTTATTTATTTTAATTAGATTCAAAATTAATCTGTAATCAGTCTTTGTCTTACAAAATTAAGTAAATTCATTATTTGTTGTGCATTTGGTGACACTATGTTAATGTTAGAAATAATGAATGAGTTTCGACTTATATTTAATATTTAAAGTTGACGAGTGGTAAGTTGTGGTGTATAAGTACCAACTGCTCGGCTTTGTTTATCAATAGCTGATTTCGTTTTGCTTCATACCGGGGACCGGCCTAAACGGGAGAAAGAATCGCGAACTCAACACGCACCGACTCGTAATTTTACAATTTAGAACCAAGTGCTCTAATAATAATTCTATTTAAGCTGCTTGTTAATAATACGAGAGATGTGCTATGTGGAAAAACACGTCGATAAAGTCCATCACAGTGTTTCTAACAGTCACAATCAAACTAGCGATGCATCAGCAATTGCTAGATTAAACAAAATGATAAAATGTTAGAATACCCACGTTTTTCTCACATACCGCAATCCCCACAAAATCCACAATCTAGTTGAAATTCCCCACAATTTGGGGAATTCCCCACAAATTGGCAACGCTGGATACAATAGTCGTAATTCGCGCACGAGCTGGTTTTTGTTTGTTAACAAATAAATAAACATTGTGAAGTAATTCCGTGTTCTGAAATGGAAAAATAATTTAAATGAGCGCGTAAACTACTGTACTTCAATGTTGTGTATGTGTATTGTGCCGTCTATCAATAAAATACAGTGAAATCATTGTGTGAAATGTGATTGGCGTGAACAAATAACCTCAATTTTGTAATGAAAATTTTATTTCTTCCAACATAAGTTAGGTATGTCATTAAAATATTCCTTATATTTATATATGATAAGGAATTTATCCACTTTTCTAGTCATATATAACATATTCCATATAATTATACAGAATAAGGTTTTTTGCGACAAATTGGATTTTTAAATTGTTTATTTTGACCTAGTGTTTTTTATTGCATAATACGCTCACTATTCCCTATAACTTTTATAGGTTTTTTTAAGGTTTTGTAATACTGTCAAAAGAAAAAATCGCTTAGAAACATCGCGTTTTGTAGACAATCATAAAAGCTTCATAGGAGTGAATATTCTTCTACAAGATCAACTACATGAAGCAAGTAAAAATAACCTTTTCGTATTCTAAAGTTTTTCTATAGATAAAGCTATAAATAATAAATAAGCTTTAAATTCTTATCACCATTTTTATTTTGAAAGAATGACCATGAAGTAGCCGAGAAAAATTTCTTTTCTTTTTAAAAAGTTTAAATTAGCTTGAAGAAGCCTAGAACTTCTTGGAAATGGTTTGTTTTGTGAGTTATTTTGTATATTTAAGCTTTCTGTAAATATTTAAAAGTGAAAATCGATAACTGTATTTTTATCAAGTTTATATTTTATACATAAATATTTAAAATTTAGCGAGCGCATTACTTTTATGACAGGTTTTACTTCACTTTTCACAATTTATTTAAAGTCGCATATCAATTCGCGCTTTCTGACCTATTAAACATTGCGCGAAAAAGTCAGAAATATTATATCTAATTTCGCCATGTTGCAATTTTGATAGTTTATATTTTGTAAGCCATTAAACTTGAAATCTATTAGTATTAAGAGAATTGCGTCTTACGTTTGTAACGCTTTAGTTACTTTGGTTTTAAAATAGCATTACTAAGAAAACTATCATAGACTATAAATTATCTAAAAACTGTCTACAAGACTAAATAAAAACTGTCTATAAGAATCACTCTCAACACTACCTACAGATAGTTTCTCAAAGCACTCTTGTGATGTACTAATAAAGTTGTGGCCATTTTTATTTAAATTATCTAGAAACCTCCTTCGAGATATCTTGAGGGAATTTGAACTCTTAAAATATTCAATCGAATTAAATTCTATTTGATATCTTATAGTATATATTAAGATATGGGTGTGCTGCTTGGGTTGTTCAGTCTTATGACATGACGTGTGTGCTTCCAATATTGTTTGTGAACGTAGTAATTACTAATTATTGACACAGATCTTAAGTGGGATCCCCAGGTGTCTAACGTTTGTTGTAGAGCGTAACGTCAGAAGAGCCTGAACGAGGAGAGTTTTGTTCTTATTGAGAAGAAAGTGCTTAAATCTGTATAGAGTTCTTACTTTCACCCTTTTATCTATATTACTCTACTATATTCACAGACTTTATTGTTTTGTTGTTGTAATTTTGATGTTGTTAATTTAGTCCGTAAAGCGTGTCAACCCCATTTAGTGCGACCAAAGCATACTCGTAAGCGTTCGACCCCGACGACTACTCATCCTCGAGTGACATAGTCGCTGAGTCGTTATAAATGTAGATGGCGCTTCTTGCCGTCGATCCTGTTTTGCCAAAATATCACTTTTTCACTTAGAGGATGGAAAAAAATAAAGGAAAGGAGCTGCCCTATCTACGGAATAAACGTCCCTACCTAAACCAAAAATGTCCACCACAAATGGCGGATTTCTTTAGTGTTGTACCGTAATCATCGATAAGTCAATATCGACATGCAAATGTATGGTTTGAATGTTGAGATGTTTGTAATTTGTAAAGTTTACTGTAACCAAAGTATGATTAAAATGTTTAATTAAATTCATTGTCATATTGGTTTCCATAGTCTAAGCTTTTTCATGGCCAAATTTTAATATTGGTAATAACAAAATTACTTCCGGTAACTTCCGTCTTAGGCATGATTACCGACCCTCACCCCCGCGGGCCCAGTTAGTATTCGAGAGTCCGCGATATAGTTTTCATGTATGCCCGCATCTTTGCTACAGTGCAATTGAAGAAAGTGTACGTTTATATATTTCGAAAGTGCATATATCAGCACAGCAGTTCAGATGTTGACAGACACGGTTGCGTGGCATCGGTAGCATTGAGCGGAACTTTGTTTGGCTAATGAAGCTGTCGGCAAATAAGAGCGTGCTATTACCGCGCCTTCGCTGTGTTTGCTCTCACTTGAATGTTGTTTTAAGCCTAAAGGACTTCTCTTTGTTTTCCTTAAATAAGCAGCAAACAGAGGCGCCCCCGGCGACCGCCCGCCAGAGACCTAACTATTGTGTGCACTTACCTACTAACAAAAACCCGAACGGGACTTGTTTTGTTTCATTACAAAAGAAAACTTCGTTTTCTTCATTTAATTAATAAAAGGTTTTCTTTGAATGGGAATGTTTACCAGCGGAAGAATTATTTTTGCAGAGTTTGTTTTGATAGATGAAGGTTCACGGTTCTTGGAGGGTAGAGACTGCGGGGATATCAGAGTTCCACAGCGGATTCTTTCAATAATATCTATCTTCAAAATTTCCAATTTCCGTGGTGTGTGTTATCAACTATTTTGAAACAACATCAACGTTTTCACTTGAATGTAAAAGCAATGCATAAAATTAAAATTATTTTAATACATTTTTCTATAATTTTTAATCAACTATTAAAATTATCTACTCCTGGCATTACGTACAAGCGAAACTGTTATTGGTGGAATCGGACTAATAGGCCGGCAAATGTATAGAGTAGTATGTATGTAAGTATGAGCTATAGTAGGAGAACTTACTAGTAGTTCGGAAACTGTGAAGGTATGGGCGTTTCGTGTCGGGTGAGGGTGTTCGTGCCGTCACGTAATGTACAGCGGACACCCCAGACGTGCTCTACGCCTGGCGCGCCCGCATTCTCGCTACTGCCTCACGCCTCTACCACATTCACTGCTGGCCTGTAACAGTTGCCGCACCAGGCGCCTGCTCCAGAGGAGCAACGAAGCGCTGTATGGCTTATATCGCTTCAACAACCGAACGTATAGTACAAGGCGGACCAAGCAAGTTATTTGTCTAGATCGTGCGGAATGCACCTTGGCACGGACGACGTTACGAGCACGAGCTGGAACGGAGGGGCTGGCTATTTTCCGCAAACCACCATTATCGTGTTAGTGTTAGTACGTATATGGCAAAGACTAAGGTTCTATTCAATTCTATTCGTTTCTAAATTATATACTATATACGACCGGATCGAAGGAATTTTTTCTGAGTGTTTTTTCTGAGTGTTCGATCTTTGTATTAATAATTATAACAAACTAGTGGAGTAATTTCACAAAAAATAATTGAATATCAATTCAATAAAAATTTAATTTATATACTATAATTTCCTTAAAATATTAATTGAATTTTTGGAGTTTTTAACTTTTTCTAGTTGTTATAGTAACCACAGAAATGTTCCGAGCCGCAACTTCACGAACCCAAGTAGCTATAATGTTAAGCCGTAGGTACCTATTTAATTTCCTAGCGGAGTACTAAATACGGTTGTGTAATGGTATAAATATACACACATCAAAAGTGTCTAGGGATCAAGTGAATATTTTTGAAATAAAAATTATTTAAGCAATATTTACCAAATCCAGTCTTCCAGGACGACTTCTTACTTTAATGCTTATGTTTTATTTAACCGCTTACCCCTATATTTAATTAAAATAAACTAAAATTGATGTTTTTGCAAATTGTGGGAAAAAACTCAAATTAACGGCGTCAATTAAATGACAAAAAAATGGCGAAAATGATGATTTTGCTCATTTTTATTGTAAACATAAGAAAATTAATAATCTGTATACCATTAACACGAATCACACAATTACAGCGATTTGGCATGCTTAAGATGAGTTCATCAAAATCACTTTGAGGAATGGCCGCCCATGTGTTTTGTAACAAGTCAAAATATTGTTGTAGAGTATGTACGGTATGCATACTCGGCACAGCTCTTCTTTGAAGCATATCCCATGCGTGCTCAATTGGATTGAGGTCTGGCGATTGAGCAGGCCACGGCAGAACGTTGATACGAGCTTCGGCAAGAATGCGTGTTACGACTCTAGCCGTGTGTGGACGTGCGTTGTCATGCATTAGTTGAAATGAATCACCCAACTGGCCTCGCAAAGGGATGATAACATCTGAAACAATCCTCTCTGCGTAAACTTGAGCATTGAGGTTACCCCTGATCCAAATGAGATCGGTTCTTCCGCCGATCCAAATACCGGCCCATATCATTATTGTTCCCCCACCATATGGATGAACTTCCTGACAATATCTCAAACGTTCATGACGTCCAGATGTTCTCCAAACTCGAGTACGTCTTGTATCCGGTCTCATACCGAAGCGGGATTCATCCGAAAAGCACACATAGCGCCAGTCTTCTTCCTCCCAGTTTCTGTGTTCGCGAGCCCATCGTAAACGGGTCCTGCGATTGCAGGGTGCAATAGGTGGAACTCTGAGCGGCCTTCGGGATCGCAGACCCACTTCACGTAAACGATTTCGGATTGTTTGATCGCTTATTAGCAAGCCTGAGGAGCTGTGGAGCCTCGTAACCAACATCATGGCGGTCATGGTACGATTCCGTCGAGCAGTATTTTGGATATACCGGTCCTGTCTGCGAGTCGTGATGCGAGATCGTCCTCCATGTCGCTCGGCCACGCTGCCCGTCATGCGATAGCGCGTCCAGAGGCGACTTATGACGCTCTGTGTAGTTGCCTGGAACCAGCTTCCAACATTCCGCCGGCTCGCATCATCACTTCTCGGGTTAAATGATGTCGTCTCTCCATAATAATGTAAATTGTTTCGGTTCCGATGCAGATATTGTAATGATTTTGTCAAAACGCTATAACTCATTTTTATACAAAACCACATTGACAATCGATTTTCTTCTTATTATCGAATTTTAAACAATATTCCTTATTTAAATGTTAAAACTCACTAAAAAGTATCAATAGCGATACAAAAAAGTTAATATAATTAACCCTAATTGCAGCAATACTCTTAAACGTACTCGATCCCTAGACACTTTTGATGTGTGTATATAGTATCCGGGAAGGTGAATCTAATTCGTTGCTTCGGGGGACGTACTACGTATGATATTTCAGTTGTTGAGGCTCTTAGAAAGGCGTACCTGACTCATTTCTCCTTGGGGGACGTGCTACTCGTTTACGGAAAACCATATATGCATAAGAGTCTGTTTCTTACTGCTGGCAAACGTGGCAAGCGCCTAGCGCGCCACACCCCAAGCCGCACGACATCCTTGTCCTCATTTCTGTCATAGATAGATAAGATCCATAGATTTATCCGGATTTATGATCATATGGCTAGTTATGAAGGACATCTGTATACTCTAATCGATCCGTGTGATCTTTGGCGTCAACGGCTTACTTAGTAGATATTCTTATATAAATATGTAAATGAATTATGTTTGTATGTATGTAACTTGTTTCGACAGTCATGTGAGAGTTTCACAGTTGTATGACTTATTCGGTTTCGAGAAATTGTTTAACCAGAGTAGTGCCGGTCAGGTTTCAGCTTCATCTGTGTCACAAGCACATACTGGGTGATAAAAAGCACTGACTATTTTAAAGGAGCATACTGTATAATAGAAATAAAAATACAAGTAGTAGCAGTAGAGCTCCTTGTGAAAGAGCTCGTCCAGGGAAGTACTGCCACCTTACCTATTTCTGCCGCCAAGCAGTAATGGTCACATTACTGTGTTCCGGTTGTGAAGGGTAAGGGTGCTGGTGAAATTACAGGCACATGAGACTTGTCAACTTATGTCTCAGGGTGACGGGCGCAGTGGCAGTGCCCCCAAGATCTTTGTAATTTAAAGCTCTTGGTGGCACTGCAACTGTTATGGGCAGGCGTGTAGCTTACCATCAGGCACACGACTTGTTCGTCCCGTTACTTAATGTCATAAAAAAAAAAATACATGTTCGGTTTTTTCAAATACTTAACAAATAAAATAAATTATGATGTTTTTAAATTTTCCCAAAAATTGTGAGTAATAATGACTCCGGACGATTAATAGACGCCGTTACCATAGCAACAACCGTGTACGGGGTCAGCGCGCGTGTTTATGGATCTCAGTGGCCGAACGCTGTGTGGGCACTGGACGGGGAGGTCCCGGATTCGATTTCCGGTAAGACCTGGGGGGCCTACCACAACCTCTTAAAACAAAGTTACTTAACCTTATATTGACTTTTCGTACCATAACGCGCTTAAAGTATGCTTATTCTAATGTTAAAACTATGATGTTTTATTGGCAGCTTTGTGACTATTCATTCACTCAGTTCGTACGATGACGCGACTTTAACATTAAAGTAATATTGCTTATATTATGTCAAATTTAGCAGCCTTAAAATAGTTACACGGATGCAATGGAAACAATATTATTTTCAGTTTTATTGTCTTAATATTGATTTGTAATGATTAAAAGTTAAGTTGAACTTATTTACATATATCTCTAGTGGAGTAATTTCACAAAAAATAATTGAATATCAATTCAATAAAAATTTAAAATACATATATCTCTTCAATAGTTTGTTTATTTTTTTAACTGCCTCCGTGGCCGAACGGTTACCATGCCGGACTGCCACGCAGAGGTCCTAGGTTCGATTCCCGGGCCGGGAGAAATATTTGTATGGCCTACATTTATTTCTCTCGTGAGTTTGGGTGTAATTTGTGTTTGTCTATGTATGTGTCCATGGCACCCGCGACACAGGGTTTCCCTAGTGCGGGGCTATGTTGAGTGTGTGCGTTATTATTATTATTATTTAATAGCACATAGCAAATAATTTCTCGTTAAATAAAAATACGCGATGTTTGTTTCGTAAAATTACGACGGCGCCATCTATATGTTCCTTGGCGAAGCTAACAGTTGACACTAGACAATAATTCCGAACCCACAACGTGACTATCAAGACTCGGCTTGTTTTATTTAATTTTTAAAATGCGGTTATATTATTGAAAACAACGTTGTGTTAATAGATTTTATTATTACATAATTTTCTTTTTTTAACAGTCAAAATTCTCCGAATGTAAATAACATTAAGACTTAAACTTTATACTACGATAAGACGATTCAGAACATGAAAAAAGAAAAAGATGGCATTATATAGTTCACATAGCGTTATCTCTTTCCTATTTTTAGTAAGGAACAGACAATGTTGGGAAATCATTCGTTCTTTCAATCACTTTAGCAATAATACATTACTTGGTTGACAGGTTCGCCATGGTACGAATATGAGTAATACTAGAATAAGCTTACTTTAAGCTTACATTGATGTTAATGCAACCATTATCTTATTGCAATGTTTAGGCTTCATCGTTGATTACGGCAAGTGTGTATTACAACCATGTCAAGTTTGTAAATTTCTAAGATTCAATTTTGGTTCATGAAATTTAAGTATAAGTTTACTTTTAGAAAAACGTCATAAAACTTATCACTTTAATGAAGTTACCCCGATATACGGGAGTACGCTCATTTGATTGATGTTCTCATCTCAGCTTGCCCAGCCACTAAATACGGTTGGTTATATATACAAAATTACTGGAAATTCAGAAATTTCTAAGTCTTCAAAAACATGACGGTCTATGAAACAACAATTTATCTTCCAGATATAATTCTAAGTGATTTGAGTTGGTGGATAGACAATATTTATTCGACTTCATCATATATGAGAACCTCAAGTTTTAAATTAGAATTTATACAGATGCACCGCGTACCGGTTGGGATTCCGTATGTGGCGCGAGTAGCACAGGAGGCCAACGGAAGGCTGTTGAGAAGAAACACCATATCAATTACTAAGAATTGCAGTATTCTTATATTGTATTAGTATAATCTGATTGTGTTATATTGTTGCGAGTACGCAATACTACGGCGATCAGTTACATAAATCCAATACCCCCACCTTAACGATTTAAGTAAACCAATTTAGCAATGGTGCGAAAAGCGCAACATAATTTTGTATGCATATGTGCATATTATGTAAATTCAAAAAATAATCGCGCCGATATATAATCTAGGAAAAATAATCCCGACACCGAGTGGGAGTTGTCCTCTCGCGCCTTCTAGACCATTGTCAGACGTTTCGGATAACCCGAGATTGATCTTTCTGCATCCCGCACCAATGCCAAGTCCGCTATTTTTGTCTCTCGGTTTCAGGAACTAGATGCATTTGTCGTGTCCGTGTCCCTAGCTATGAACGATCTAAGTAAGTAAGCGCTGTACTATATAAGGAAGCAGTACTAGATGCGCCACAAGATGGGTAGTAGGCTCCTCCCATTATGTTCGAATCGCCGATAGTGGTCATTCCTCGAGGGAAAATCTTAACACCTCGATGCAGAATTTGCGATATCTACGCCGATGCCATCTAGCGGTGCGCGACGGAACTAATTTGTGTTGTTGCAAATATGTGATTTTGTTAAAGGTTTATTTTTCAGTTTCATAAAATATATTTTTTTGATGGGTGAAGAAGTTGGGATATCGCTGCTCAAGATGTATAGTGTATAGGAAATGAAACTATTTTTCCGGATTTAAATCGCGTATATTTGTTTTTTCAAACAAACCGACGTTTCGGGCCCTTTACAGGTCCCATGGTCACGGTTGACTGAGGTGGTACAGTCTTCAACCAGTTATGTCTAATATTAATGCAAACCACCCTATTTTTTCACTATAGTTACAATAGTTATTAATTAAATACCTTATTTTTAATTTTACAAAGAAAACATTCCAATTTACGCTACATTAAGTTTTACAAATTATTTTATTGAATGAATTTTTATTAAGTTTAATTTATTATTAATTATTAATAGAAATTAGAATAAACTAAAACATATTAATTAGTACTGCAGTCTTATGTCTGTTTGGGATTTTTCATTAGAGGAAATACTGGATCCCAAACTGGTGGTACGGAGAAACCATCTTCCATGTTGAAATTAGGATGTTTTTTAATTTCAATGGCCTCTCGCAGCATCCTGGGTAGATAAAGGACTTCTTTTGCAAGGACCTGGGGTTTGTCAAACTTCATTGAATGTGTAGGTTTATCCATGACATGCTCGCAGACTGCAGACTTGTTTACGCGACGGTGTTTGACATCAGCTATATTATGTTCTTTGACGCGGGTACAAATACTTCGCACCTCAGTCAACCGTGACCATGGGACCTGTAAAGGGCCCGAAACGTCGGTTTGTTTGAAAAAACAAATATACGCGATTTAAATCCGGAAAAATAGTTTCATTTCCTATGTGTAACAATCGCGAAAACCTAAGAACTCGATATGTATAGTGTAGTTAAAAGAAATGTGTTTTTCTTCTCAAAGTCATAGACTTTTCTAACCGCCCTCGTAAATTCAGTTCATGTTCACCATACACGTTCGTGACATTCACGAACACGTGAGGTTTAAACTATTTGTTTATTTCTGTTCTTTTTTGTTGTATGTCCTGTTATAGGGAACAAATAAGCGAAAGTAAGTCGCGAGCGGCGCGGCGCTGCCATCGACGCGCCTTCGTTACTCGCCGCCTGCGCTAAAATTGTGGGCCCATAATAATTGAAGTAATTTGTTGCTTTGTCTCGTGGCGTAATTTCGCACCATCTCTATAGAACAGTGTTTTTATGAAATTGCGGCTCAATATTCTTCTTCTGAGTAAATTAAGTTATATCTATCTAAACATGATCTAAACTAATAGGTGCACCCCGTGTACAAATGAATCTGTAGCCACACAATTTACTCCGTAGTTGTTAATTATATTCCTAATTTCATTATTAATTTTATAGAATAACATAGTACATAATTGTACGGGAGCAGTGAATTCATTCATATTTGTAGCAGTCTAAAAGTGGGGTTGACATTATGAAACACGTCCGGGTGTGTGGCGATAGTGCAGATGGGGCGCTGTATGTGGGCCAGTGGCGGGGCCTTGACACGCGCCAGACGCGGCGACGCCGCTCCGCGCCGCCAAGCCTCCGTGTCCCGCCCCGCCCCTCACCCGCCCCTCACCCGCCGCTATGCACCGACACTGACCTGACACTAGTCTAAGAGTAGTCTCTTTTACTTCTACTCGAATGATAAACGACTCAAAAAATTATCTAAGAGGTTTACGGATATGCCTACACTCGCAAGATAATATACATTCATTGCTGTCGTGTTCCGAAGCCGTGTTTGAGTTTTATGTGTAGCGGCGACACAGTCGTTTGCAGGCAGCAGCCGCAGCCACAGCCGTGATCTGGAACACGCCTATTCTCCATAGGAGGAAATAGAAGATGGAAAATGCATTGTATTTGTTAATAGAGATTCTAAATATAAAAGTAAGTACTTACTTTGTTCGATGCTAGGTGCGGTAACAAACATAATCTCAGTACAGAGTACTAAAAAAACCTCAAAAGTACGTGGAATTACATCTATTTGTCAAGTTATAATGAAATCGGTTACCGGAAAGTGCGCAAACCCGGATTCATGCCCTAGTTCGCCAATATACGGAACTTGACACAGGAGATAAAAATATTTCAATTGCCGAATGTTGCAAGAATAGTCATAATTATTTTAATTACAGAACGTCGTCTTCACTCAAGAGTCAGAAGTTTGATTTTAAGGTATTTTGTATTAAAAATTAAGTTAACACTATATATATAGGTATATATATATCTCAGTACAGAGTACTAAAAAACCGACCTCAAAAGTACGTGGAATCACGTCTATTTGCTAAGTTTTATTGAAATATCCTTAAATTCGCCACTATACAGGACTTCACACTGGAGATAATAAAAATCGATTCTCACTACTCAAAGAATATCGAGAGAAAAACGCCTTGAATTGGAGAAATAGCAAAACAACTATTAAAATAATTGCTCCTTAAGAAAATTTAGACGCTATTTATAAAAATGAATCTTCATGCGTGAACAGCCAACCTTAGAGGTGGATGATTTCCTTCAAAATGAAATGGGACCACTATGGAAGTACCCCCTTTCCAACAAAAAAAGAATCATAAAAATCGGTTCACAAATACCGGAGTTATCGCGTAACATACATACAAAAAAAACATACAGTCGATTTGAGAACCTCCTCCTTTTTTGAAGTCGGTTAGTAAAAATCGGTTCTCACTACTCAAAGTTTATTGAGAGAGAAAATCGCTTTGTATTGGAGAATAGCCAAATCAACCATTAAAATAATTGCTCCTTATAATAAAATTTAGGCGCTATTTATAAAAATGAATTTTCATGCGTGAACAGCCACACTTAGGTGGATGATTTTCTTCAATATTAAATGGGACCACTATGGAGGTATCCTATTTCCAACAAAAAAAGAATCATCAAAACCGGTTCACACATATTGGAGTTATCGCATACATATGTACATACAAAAAAAGCACACAGTCGAATTGAGAACCTCTTCCCTTTTTCGAAGTCGGTTAAAAAGCGTCACTAACTCAGCATTTGCAGGTTCCCAGCACTGATCTTCAGTCCTTCAGTTACGACTGATAGCGAGGTCTATATTATAAGCACAGATTATAAGCAAGACATATAATAAGCAAAATAATTAATATATTACACATTAAATATATAATTGAACATGTAGGTGATTATAATAAAAGTTGTAATATAAAAAAAAACCCGGGTGATTTGTTATTGGCCTTACAAACAAATATAATTTATTTTGTAACATATTATTTAAGAAACGCCGTTGATAATCTGAAATAAATAAGTAAATAAACATATAGACTCAAATAATTTATGCAAGGAAGAAAA
>NW_020653729.1:928349-962959 GCF_003589595.1 Hyposmocoma kahamanoa
TTCAACGCCACCAAAACGCAGGCCTGTCTTTTTTCCGCAAAAAGGAGGCCATTTGATCTGACTCCTACTTTTCGGGGTGTATCTGTCCCAGTTACCGACCGCCTAGAGCTTCTTGGCATGACATTAAGCGCAAACCTCAACTTTGGCGCTTCTATAGAGTCTAAAGCGCAAACTGCAGCCAAGAAGCTGTGTATCCTTAACAAGGTGAAGCGATACTTCTCGCCTGGACAGCTTTTAACCTTATATAAAGCGCAGGTCCGGTCTTGCATGGAGTATTGCAGTCACCTGTGGGATGGCTCAGCGAAATACCAACTAGAGGCTCTTGACTCGATTGATCGCAGAGCCAGGAGGCTTATTGGAGACGATGAGCTCGAATATAAACTTCATAGTTTAGCCCATCGGCGAAAGGTCGCGGGTCTGTCGGTTTTTTACAGATTATACTTCGGAGAGTGTGCCCATGAGCTCCACCAGCTCATTCCATCCGCCCCCTTTTACCATCGGACATCTAGACGAACGGCGGGATATCACCCTCACCTGGTTGATATTCCTTTAAGACGTACTAAGCGCTTTTCGTCATCTTTTATAATGCGCACAGCCCGTGACTGGAATTCCCTGCCTGCGTCTATTTTTCCGAGTACATACAACCCGAATATTTTCAAGGTGCGATTGAATAGGCATCTTCTGGGCGAGCTCGTACCAACGTAGACCTCATCTTTGCTCTAGGGCTAGGTAGTGGTCAAGAGTATGTCCATTTTTAATAAAAAAAAAAAAAAAAAGAATGTTCTGCCAATCCCGCACAATTCATCAATATGATAAATTTGTTGATATCGTGTCAATAACATCATGTAAATGTATTCCTAGGTATTGTCGGACATCTTACATTCCAAGGTTATCTAAAGAACTGCTACAAGAGTACGAGTTCTCATAGCCTCTTTGACGGTCAATCAGGGTAAAGACTTGAAGGCGTTGACGATATCCAGACTTACCGTCAACGCCACGCCGCCGTCCCGCGACAGTACCTGCGTCGTCGTTGTATGAACGCGAAGGATCGCGTCCACTGTCGAGCGCGCCTGTCGGAAGCCGAACTGTTCTTCCGACATGTCGAGCCCTACTCGTGACAGATGTTGGCTGAGCCGCTCGGCAAGTGTTCTTTCAAACAGCTTGCTGGTCTCGTCCAGCAGCATATGCGTACGCAGAAGGAGAGTCTGTGGGTCGACCTTCCCTGTTTATGAGTCATGGTCTCCTTATCTTATCTGGCCTGCTCCAGCGGTCGTTATCACTCGAGTTCCTGTAGCCGCCTGAATGTACCGATTAATCGAACATTTTTTGTTAATCATTATGAATACATACTTACCACGACGAGTAGATTTGTGAAAATGTGTATTTACTGTGGGCTGGCGAGAGCGAGACACGGCGATGAGTGTTCTCCAACTTTTCACAGCTGTTAATCAAGTTTTACAACTTCGCAGGAAAATATAAGAGACTCTCATTAATATTTTAAAGTTGACTTGATTCTGTTGAAAGCTCTACTGAACATTTGCAAAGACTGACAACTTTTCTATTTTAGAAGAGCCCTTTCAAGTAATCTTCCGCATTTACCCTCACCCGCCCTTTAGCACTCGCTCCAAGCGAAATTAGAAGACACAATATTATTGTATCATCAAGGAATTATAACCAACTTTTACTCAAAGCCGAGTTCGAAAGCGTAATATGAGTTTTCGGGTTACAGAAAGAACATTGGATCTAATTAATTTTAATAGCTTTTCTTAGGCCGTGGCTATTTTAGAAGCTGGCAGATAATTGAAACGGATATTACTCTGAGAGAATACTGCCTGTTTGGCAACGAGTTTTGCTAAACCGCCTTGTTCTAATTTTAATGCGTACTAAGTTTAAAACCATTCTACGTAATGTACACAGAGATCCTTGTGATACTGGCATATACTTAGCGCCATAGAACTCACTGGTTAATGTATTTAATAGGTATAATGTAAATGCAAAGTTATGTAATCCCGTTTTTGTTGCAGTATGATAAAAGTGTATATATGTTATGTTACTTATACATATGCAATGTATATTATACATATAAAGCTACACATACAAAAAAAAAGAGTAAGACAAAAATGTCACACTTGTTTTACTTGATACTTAATTGAAAAAATTTAACCTGTAAGGTAATTTCCGAGGTATTTAGAAGTTGATCTCATTGAAACAGGATACTTCCTAATACATCAGTAACATTGACATCTTAAAACTGCCTTCAATTAGACTACTGTTAAAGTCACAGATCGTCAAACTCTTAATTTATTATATTTTTATATTTTGTGGGCATTTCGAAGTGCATTTTACCTTTGTTTTCTTTACGAAGTGTCGGAGTCGCGTGTGTCGAAGTTCAATTTTAGAGTCTAGAAATCTGCGCGCAAAAGCGTTTTTGAAATTCGAACTTGACGTTGGTCTGTGGTGTACCTAACTTTTGTTTCGATGAAAAAAAAAAAACATAATGACACGTTCAAGTACGCAATTTGTCGTACATTATTTGTATCATATTAATCCCTTGGTGTATTTTATTATTATTGTCATTAAATTGACAACAATAACTAATTTTGTTTATTAAATTATTTTAATTTGTCGAAGAACTAAAATAAATTCAATAATCACAAAAAATTATAAGAACCAAGAATAAAAATTTATAAACACACAACACACACTTTTATGTTGATCACGTAACATCATAGTTAAAACGTTCTTCACAAATTAAACATAAACAGTGCTAAAAGTAAATTGTTAATCTTGAATTTTGTTAAATTTAACACCTTTTAAGTTGTAGATAGTGAAAGTGCGTATTTTATTCGCTAAAAGCCTATAATATACTGGATATTGGTAAAATAAAATCTAAAAAACTGTGGACTTTTTCAAATTGACCGTCAAAAACAACATTTATTGCAAACATCGAAAGTGCCTGAGCGTAACGCGTAAGCGATGCCTATTTCATGGTGCTTATGCCTTTTTCGCCAACAACATCCTAAGTTCACTTTGAATGCGGTGGGCATAATATTAGAGTGCCATATCATAATAATACACTCAACCGCGCTTGATGTTATATGATAGTACAAGGGATTTTATTAGTGTGTCCACATTAATTTATTTATTATAATATACGAGCCCAGAATATTCAAAGAATTCACCATGGATAAATGTAACGGTTGCTTTCAACTGGTCGATAAGGATGCTAAAATTGTAAATTGCTCGCATTGTAACATGCAATATCACGAATTATGCGTTATGAACGCCACCGATGTTTCGATTTCAGCTGATAATTTGTCTGCTTGGCTATGCACTAACTGCCAACCCAGATCTGTGAGAGGAGACAATACCCCTGTTCGCCCAGGTACCTCGATTAATGTACAGGCATTCGATGATAAAATTGCACGACGAAAAAAGCTATACCTATCCACTCGCCTATTATTTTTCAGCTTAACAACCCTCTTACACAATTCGAGGTTCGTGACATTGTAAAGGTTGAAATCAGAGACCTTCTTAAACATCTTAATGACACCATGGCTAACTTAGTAAACAAAGAACTAAAATCTATCAGAGATGAAATAGTTCAAGTGAATGAATCTATGAAGTTTATGAATGCTCAGTATGAAGAGATCAAGAATGAGATTTCAAATAAATTCGCAACTGTAACTGAATTACAGAAGGACAACGACCATCTGAAACTAACTGAAGACTTAATATTATGGAGCAACAAGCAAGATCCAGTAACATCGAAATTCATTGCTTGCCGGAACATAAAGGCGAGAACTTAGTTTCTACTGTTGTAAATTCAGGTAGAGTTATGTCTTGCGAGTTAACTGAAAACAACATACATCATGTGACTAGGGTTGCAAAAGGAGACCCCACCAGCTCACGCCCAAAGTCCATCGTTGTCCAGTTCAATAGTCCTAGAATTCGTGACACCGTCTTAGCTGCTTCTATACAGTACAACAAAAGTAATTCCGAAGATAAACTTAACAGTTACGTGCTTGGAATCAGTGGTAAGAACCTGTCGCCGACCAATAAAATGCTACATGCTGAAGCTAGAAAAAAAGCAAAAAATAAAAATTATAAGTTGTGTTGGGTTCGGAATGGCAAGATATTCATGAGGAAATCTGAAGGCTCAGATCTATAAATACATTAAAGATTTTGATAGTTTAAGGAAATTAGAATAATCAAACTATTATTGCTTGTGGCCCATGTATTAGTCAGTTGTAGATTTAAAATTCGACAAGCTTAAAATATACTATCAAAACGCAAGGGGTTTAAAAATGAAATTAAAAGATATTTCATGTGAAGTTGCTTGTTATGACTATGATGTGTATATTATTACGGAGACATGGCTAAACAATGGTATATATAATTCAGAGATCTTTGATAGTAAATATATAGTGTATAGGCGCGATAGAACGATTAGTATTTTAAATAAGAAAAAAGAAGGTGGTGGTGTTTTGATAGCAGTATCCAGAAAATATCCATCACATCGAATGTCTTGTTATGAAAGTTCCTGCGAAGATCTCTGGATCAAAGTAACGCTATCTGTAAATAACAGTAAAGAAGATGTATGCCTGTGTGCAGTGTACATGCCGTCTCCAATTAAAGCTAGTGTCTTGGAGTCTTTTGTTGAGAATGCAAATAATGTGTTGGATAGGGAACATTGTAATCATTTAATCGTTGGTGATTTCAATATTAAGTCAATTATGTGGGATTTTGAGAAGGATAGTAGGTCAGGTCAGCCTTGTCGCCTTTGTCAATCAACAGTAATATTGAAAGAATACTCATGGATTTCTTTTTGTTAAACGACTTAAAACAATTTAATTATTTACAGAACGATAACGATAGAACACTTGATCTTGTGCTATCTAACTCTCAGTCTGTCAGTGTGGTTCCAGCCATTGACATTATTTCAATAGTAGAATCACTTCACGTTGTCTTACAAATTAGTCTATCGTTTCTAAAAATATTTAGTTTGCCGTATAATACGTCTACAAGAGAGGCTCTAAACGAAATAGATTGGTCATTAAAATTAAATTCTAGATCTACTTCTGTTGATGAAATGGTTGGCATTCTTTGTGAAGTGCTTCATACTATAATAAAAAAATTCGTTCCCTTTGCTAAGAAACCTAATTCTAAAAGTCCGTACTGGTTTTCTGACCAGCTTATTAGAAGGCTCAGCGAAAAAAACAAGTTTAGACTAACATTCAAAAAATACTAAAATCCTATGGATGAAATTTCATTACATGTTCTTAAAAAACGTTATGATTCAATAGTGATATCATGCCATAATTTATATACAGCAATGTTGGAATCTAAAATTAAATCAAATCCTAAGTACTTTTGGAGCTATTTAAAACTGAAACGAGGCGGCACCAGTAACTATCCAGACACTATGTCCGATGGAGTCATCAGTTCTAATGAGCTGACGTTATATGCAACTTATTTGCTTCGCACTTCGCATCCGTTCATGTAAGGTCAACTGAGAGGGAGGTAATATGTACCGAGTTTAATAGTTGTGGCAGTAACAGTACGCTAAGCACGATAACTATTACGGAAATGCAGGTGTGCAAAGCTCTAAAGGGTTTAGATTTGAATAAAGGATCTGGTACTGACAACATTCCTCCAATTTTCTTATCTCGTAACGCCGTCAGACTGTCAGTTCCTATTACAATCATCTTTAATAAATCCTTGCATAGTGGTGTCTTTACAGTAGCTTGGAAGAGTACCAAAATAATTCCGGTTTATAAGAGTGGAAACAAATCAAAAGTACAGGCTACAGACAAATACAAACTACAGGGCCATTGTAATACTTCCTACATTATCAAAGGTATTGGAAGCTATAATTTGTCCAATTTTATCTTGGCATATGTCTAGCGGAGGCAGTAGATGCACGTACACAGGTGGATGCGGTTTATACCGACTTCAGCAAGGCGTTCGACGCAGTGCATCATGGTATCTTACTCAATAAGTTAAATAGCTGCGGTATAGTGGGACCCTTGCTGAGTTGGTCCGATTCTTATTTATCCGGACGCAATCTCAGTGTAATGATAAACGGTCTTAGCCCAAATTCTTACGCGGCAACGTCTGGCATTCCGCAAGGATCTCATCTGGGTCCTTACCTTTTCATACTATTTATCAACGATGTCTATACATGTTTTCTCGATTCAAAAATAAACTTTTTCTTTTGAGTAAAAAAAATAGTGACACGTTCCGAAACGCGATTCGTCCTAGGTAGGTTCATTACATTGTACCATTAAGTATTTATATAATATTAATCCGTTGGCATAATTTATTCTTATTATTACAGACATTAAATGACAACGATAACACTGATTTTGTTTTAGGTATTACATTGTTTTAATTTGTCGAAGAACTGAAACAATTTCGTTAATCACATAAAATTATTAGTACAAAGAAGAACAAAACGTATGTGGTGTAAATTCAGAACGCACCTAAAAAAACTTCTTTTTCAAATTGTACCCACTGTGATAAATTGAAAAGAAACAAAACACTTTGAAGATCCAGTTCAGTACTCTCGAACACCGATTCCCAAGTTGAACCCTCAAATACCATGACTGTGTCATCGGCACACGATACAATGTGTCCATGTTTAACAGTGAGGTTCGTCCGTGAGTGAGGTCAAACCGTTTATGTAAGTGAGAAAGAGCGTTGAGCCGAGAACACTTCCTTGGGGCACCCCATAAGTAATATCTGCCTTCTCACTCACATATCTTCCAAGTCTCACTTGTTGAGTTCAACCATGTAAGTAGTCACTAACCAATTTTAGGGGCTGTCCTCTTATTCCTATTCGTTCTAATTTGTGTACAAGAATGGGGAGAGAGACAGTGTCAAATGCCTTTTTTAAATCTAGAAATATGGCGAGACATTTTTTCCCTTGTCCACGTGGTTAGTAATTGTGGTTGTAAACTTTAGAATGGCGTCCTCAGTAGATCTACCCTGGCGACAGCCATACTGTGATTTAGAAAGAATGTTTATTTATTTATTTATTTAAGGATAGCCAGTGGTAGATACAATAAATCTAGGGAATAATGAAGACTTAAAAATACATTTAATTCTAATTGCACTACCTGCAGGTGCCACAACATGCAAAGAAAACAAAAAGAAAATTTAAGCAATGACAGGGGGTATAAATGGAATATAAACAATAAATAAATAAATAAATAAATTATTCCAAATTTTTATTGAATTGATATTCAATTATGTTTTGTGAAATTACTCCATTATTTTGTTATAATTATTAATACAAAGATCGAAGACTCAGAAAAAAATCCTTCGATCCGGCCGGATTCCAACTGACGTCTTCTAGCTTACCGTGCTAGACGCTATACCAACTAAGGCACAGAACGAACCAGCGGACCTCACCAATTTTTCTAAATGCTTGCGTCGTGTCTTTGTGTTTGGTTTTTCAACGACTTTTTAGTCGTAGCGCAATCTATGAGAAATCTATGAAAGATTTATCACCCAGTTAGTACCTTTACAGTTACCAGTCCTGGCGAGAGATGTCGCTATTCGCTGTATTTTAAATTTTTATTGAATTGATATTCAATTATTTTTTGTAAAATTACTCCACTAGTTTGTTATAATTATTAATACAAAGATCGAACGCTCAGAAAAAATTCTTTCGATCCGGCCGGATTCGAACCGACGCTATACCAATTGATGATACATAGATAGATGGCGCTACAACTAAAAAGTCGTTGAAAACACCAAATACAAAGACACGTTGCTAGCTATGTATGGAACCCATCGTGCAGGCGTGGCATCGCAGAGACTGGATTCACGATCAATCAATCAATCAATTTATTTATTTGTCTGAATAAGGTACATATAGTTCTTATTTTAAATACAAATATCCAGCTTATTCTACCATAGTTGGCATACAAATATAAAATGTCACTTTATTACTTATATTTAAAAATAAAAATAAAAAAATAATTTCCACTATTATGTCATATTTTAAATTAAAATAATATAAGCAAAACTAAATAAAATTCAAAATAACATAAAAACAAATTCAATAATAATATCTCAGTAATTCGGCGTCAAAGAATTCGGTCAGGGAGTAAAAAGTGCTATTTATCAAGAATTTCAACAATTTCATTTTATATTCATTAAAATTATTAATTAATCTTAGCTCCCTTGGCAAATTATTATAAATTTTTGGCACCATGATATATGCACTTTTGCCAAAAAGTGCAGTCTTATGTGACTCTATACATAATTTCTCACAATTACGTGCTAGTGCAACTTTCCGAAACATGTCAGGAATTTTTCTAATAAATATTAAACACTCATATAATTATATGAAGTCCCGGTGACGTTAACAAACGAAATTCCTTAAAAAATGGCTTGCAACTGTCCGTCCGTTTTAAATTGCAGATAGCTCTCACACACTTTTTTTGAGCGCGAAAAACGCGATCAATACCCGAACAATTCCCCCAAAACATTACACCGTATCTCAAAGTAGAGGCTACATATGCGTGATATGCCTGTAAAACGACATCTCTGTCAACCACTTTATTCAACTTAAATAAAGAGTGCGATTGCTTACTAAGTGTGGAACAAACATGTTCTATTTGATGATTCCATGTCAATTTGTTATCCACATGTAGACCTAAAAACTTAGTAACATCACTTTCATTAAAACATTTACCAAGAAATTCAATAACTTTAACATTGTACTGTTTTCTTTGTTTGAAACTCATAATTTTGGTTTTATCGATGTTGATTTTTAGATTATTCTGTGTTAGCCAATTTAAAATACATGTCAAACTATTACTAATTTCATCCTCATTGTTACAAATCACTGTACAGTCGTCTGCGAATAATACCGAAGGATGTATAATTGATCTTGGAAAGTCGTTAATATAGATTAAGAACAGTAATGGCCCTAATATACTGCCTTGGGGCACACCACATATAACATTTTTAGTGTTTGAGAGATATACAATTTCAGTTTTAGTGCTAACACATAACCTAGTTATCATTGTTGACTGTGTTCTTCCACTCAAGTATGACTCTAAAAGATTATAGGCATTACCCCTTACACCATACGCATTCAATTTGCCTAATAGTGTTTTGTGATCAACGTGATCGAAAGCTTTCGTAAGGTCAATGTATAAAGCTAGAACAGGTGATTTGTTGTCCACGAGATGCCTTGCTTTCTCCACACCCGGTACATCGTACAGGTGTCCATATGACGATAGCCTCACTGTCTTTAGCATCGAATTACTGAAGACACGCAATGGCCAAATTACCAGTCCTGATATCCTGAATCGAATCTCATTGGCCTTGCCTTACAATTATCCCAGATGTGCTATTTCTAAGATCTTGCATCTGCCCTTGTGTAGAATAAATGTAGGTTTCAATTCACCTATCAATAAAATATGTACAAACTACAATTATTTGAGAAGTACCTACATGTTATGCGGATATGTTCGCTGACCCATTGTCTGTATATAGGGCTGTCCCTAACTTCACAATTTAACCAGCAGTTAACAGTAGCATTAGTAGTAGTAATATTATTATAGAATATAGTATTGTGTGTGTATTTATATGTGTATTAATTTTTTTCCGCTTTTTGTTTTTAATTTCCAGTTTATTTCCGTTGTGTAATTTATATTGGCGTTATTATCGAAAAAAGGCACAACTATGCGTACTTTATACAGCAGTTGTGCCTTTTTCGTTCCGATGGCAGTATAGCAAATGTTGTGTACGTCTTTATTGTCATATGTGTCCTATGAGTCCTAAGCCTTGTGTCTATTTTTTGTTGACAGTCAAATGCATATAATGTTGATGTGCCTAATACAATAAACAAATAGTTCTTTTAGGAGACTAGAGTTGCTATCGTATTATAAGTATGAATAGTTCCGCCAAATCGTCTGCTTCCAGGCCGGTTGCTTGTATAGAGCAGTCTGTTAACTTAGTTCAGTTTACTGACATGAATAAACCCGTTGAGCGGACTATACACCTTACCAATATAGATAGAGCTTGAACAGCTTGAAGGCTATAGTCTAAGTAGTAGGCTCATATAATTTTTCCAATGTTATAGCCTTGTGATCCTTTTTATACTAGAATAATTTCTACTAAAGCCACTAGTTTAGACAACATTTACATAAACGCTGTAATTAGCGTCAGATCATTGCAGTCAATTGGCCAGTTTTAACATAACTGTTGACAAAATGCCAAAATAGGATATTTAGATTTTCAACTAAGATTTGATGACAAAATTGCAACTCTGTATTAGCTAGAAGAAGTTGCTAAAATATTAGGTCCTTACATATGAAATTGGCGTTTTGTATGGGAGGAATATAAAGTCGATTACTTTTTTGTAAAATATATTTAATTAATTAAAGTATGCACCATTCTTATCTATGCACTTTGCCATCTCCATAGGTAGTTCATTGATCCCTTTACTAAAAAAACCATGCGGGCGAGAATCAATAAACTCTCCGAAGGCGGTTTGGACTGCCACATAGGAGTTGAATTTTTTCCTTGTAAGAAGTTATCCAAATTCCAGAAAAAATGGTAATCTGTTGGAGCAAGGTCCGGGGAGTACGGTGGATGTCGCAGACATTCTCAGATTTCTCAGGCGTGTCGCAGAGATTCCAGTTGCAGCTCCTCTAGTTTAGCGGCTGTCTAATGTGCAGTGTGTGGTCTAGCGTTGTCCTGAAGCAGCAGTGCCCTAGAGCGATTGACCAGACTCGGTTGTTTAGCAGCTAGTTCTTCCATCATGGTTTGCAGTTCCTGACAATAAATATCTACCGTAATCGTTTGGCCAGATTTTAGAAAGCTGTAGTGAACGACACCGGCACTAGTCCACCAAATACTCACAAGTAACTTTTTCTGAGTCAATTTTCGCTTGGGGTAGGATTTGGTTTTCAAAGTTCAGCCATTACGACGAGCGCTTCCGATTATCGTACAGGATCCGATTTTCATCACAGGTAATGATCCGATTTAAAATCCCTTCATTATTGTATCGGTTAAGCAATGTGACGCAGCAGTCGATGCGTGTTTGCTGGTTTGATTCATTCAATTCATGAGGTACCCACCTTTCATGCTTTTTTATTTTCCCGATTTGCTTCAAGTGGATTAAAACAGTTTTGTCAATCACAAGGAAGCCTGCAGCTAACTCTGAAGTGGTTTGCGATGGCTCCGCTTCCACAACAGCCTTTAATTCTTCATTATCCACTTTAGTCTCCGGCCGTCCACGGGGCTTGTTCTGAAGATCGAAATTTCCAGGACGAAAACGTTGAAACCAAAAGTGTACCGTGTTTTTTTTGCGACACTAGCGCCATACACATCGTTAATCCTTCGAGCTGTTTCTGCAGCACAGGTGCCACGGTAGAACTCGTACTTGTAGATATAGAGATATTTCATGTTTGCTACGGCAAATGCTCATGTCACACAATGGTGCGACGTGAGCTGGTGCAACGTGAGCGACGCCAAAGAAAAAACTAATCAGGAAAAATAAATGAACGACTGTTTTCGAAACTCAAATGTACCAGCTAAATGGATTTATAAATTTAAATTTGGCATTCTTAACCAGCCATTACGCTCATATGTGTAAGACCTATTATTTGAAATATTTTTTACTGATCTTCCTATTTCAAATACTAAGTCGTTAATTTTGTCTTACTAAAAGAAAGTAGTTAGTCGGATTTAAAGTTCCGTCACGTATTTCCAAACGACAGTGTCAAAGCCTTAAATCGATAGCCATGAAAATACTGCTGATCTTGATACTCTTTCCGTCAAAGTAATTAATTCTATACTCGATTGTTCCGTGCTTCACTTAGCTTATGTTTTTCACAAATATGTTGATGATGGTGTGTTTCCTGACCTCATGGGGCAAATTAAAGTTATTTATTTATTTATTTATTTATTGCAAATAATGTTGGTACAAGCATTACATACTAAGTACAAACATACCCCGTCGGGGTGTAGCAAAGTGAATTGTACATAAACAGCAGGATATAAACGTAGGTTCTTAAAATAGAGATTATACAAGAGTTAAAACTAGAGAGTAGATTCCATGAAGTCTCTTACGCTATAGTAGCACCTATTTGTTAGGAGACACTTTAATTTTGTTTTAAGTATGTTGTCATTTTCTTTCTTAAGTCTGGAATTTTATTATAAATTAAGATACATCGGTAGAGCGGGCTTTCCCTGAACATTTCTAATTTCGGGATCGGTAGTACTAGTTTAGTGTTACGACGTTCGCTTCCAACAAATTCAAAAAATTTTAAATGTTTTCTAACAAACATGACAGTTTCCAATATATATATATAGACGGAAATGTTAGAATTTTGTCAGTTATAAAATGCGGCCTGCACGTGTCCCTTGGGCGTATGTTGTCTATGATGCGCAGACACTTCTTTTGCAAGATGAATAAATCATTTGCCTCAGTGCTGTGGCCCCACATCACTACGCCATAACGAAGCCACGCGTAAGCGTAAGCATAGTATGCCGATAGAGCACATTCACGCCTGGTATTAGCTTTAAGAACGGTTAGTGCATAAGTAAACTTTGATAATTTAGATTTTATGTTATCGATATGATTTTTCCAATTTAAATGTGTATCTAATGTTATTCCTAATAGTGTAAAATTGTTTGTTTCATCTATACTGAGGTTGTTTATAATTGTATTTAAATCTAATGGTTGCTTTTGATAAGGTTTAAACTGTATTATTTTCGTTTTGTTGAAATTTAATTCTAGATTATGTTCTAGAAGCCAGTTTTTTACATTATTGAAAGAATTTTTTATTTCAGTTATAGTATTGTGGTCGATGTTTTTGCATTTGAATAACAATGATACTTCATCGGCAAATAGTATACTTAGCGTGTTTGAAATCTTAGGCAAATCATTTATATAAATTATAAACAAGATGCACCCTATTACACTGCCTTGCGGGATGGACCAATTGGTGGTAACTACTTCCGAAAGTACGCTTTTTATTTCGCCTGTATCATCGTCATGATGGTCAATTAGTACACATTGTTTTCTGTCGGATAGATACGATTTAATCCATTGAAGCGCTATTCCCCTTATGCCTACTCCATGCAGTTTATCGAGAAGGACTGCATGCGAAACTCTGTCATACGCTTTTGACATGTCTAGAAGGACTCCTACAGCATAGTTTTTGTCATTGATATAGCTAAGAATCTCTTGTACATATTTAAATGCCGCCTCCGATGTAGATCGCTTTTTTCTAAACCCGTATTGATTTTCATCGAGTAAGTTATATGTTTCTAAGAAATTATAGATTCGGTTGGTCATAGTCTTTTCAAACAGTTTGGATAACACGGGAAGCAGCGCTATAGGCCTATATTGGCTAGGGTCGTCAGTTTTCGTACCTTTTTTGAAAATCGGTTTAATTTTAGCTATTTTTAATTTCTCCGGGAAAGTTCCTTCATTATAGGATTGATTTATTAAAAATGTTAATGGTGAAGTTAGTTCGTGTATACAAGCCTTAATCAATACTGGTGGAATGCCATCAATACCACATTTTACCACAGTTATTTTACCATTTTACCACAGTTATTCGCTTTTATAGACCTGGTAGTCATTCAGACCCCATCAATTTCAAACCCATTTCAATAATATCTGTAGGTCGCGGCTTCATACATTACATAGATAAGTATACCAATAAAACACAAATGAAAAATAAACAAATATATTATATACCTAGACAATAGCAATCCTTGTGAAAGAGTTCGTTCAGGAAAGTACTGCCGTATTACCTATGTCTGCCACCAAATGGTAATGTGAGCATTACTGCGTTCCAGTTTGAAAGGGTAAGTGTGTTGGTCAAATTACAGGCACACGAGACTCGTCAACTTATGTCTCAGGGTAATGGGCGCAGTGACAGTGCTCCTAAGATCTTTGCGATTTAAAGCTCTGAGTGACACTGCAACTGTTATGGACAGGCGTGTCACTTGCCACCAGGCGCACGACTTGTTCGTCCCGTCACTTTGTATTATAAAAATATATATACAATTGTACCTAGAAAATTGATACATTTTTATTTACTGTATTATCATTTGAATAGGTAGTGTTCGTACTTACTAATTTAATATTTCAGGGGTAGGTACCCACCTACGTACTAGCTAGTACATAGATACTTTTATTATTCTGTGGTATGCCTCTAAACCAAGTATGACGCAAATCTTAAAAAAACAATGCAATCTTTGATTCACCTTCTCTTGGGGTTGTTTTATAAAAATTACATTATTAAACTTGTATTATTTGTATTGACTTATTGAATATTTATGTCATCTTACAAGAGTGCAAATGTAATGAATACCTTGTTCTATAGAAAAGGTTTTGTCAACATAATAATTTGACATCTTAGAGAATTGGCGCACTTCGTCCGCGTCGTATCAGAAACGACGGTCCGAAATGTCAAGCGCCTCCCGAAGTGGGTCCGAGTTTTCCAGATCTGTGTAGTCTCGGATTCGAAACGAATACGAATCTCTGTTTGGAGGTTGTTTTGAAAAAACCTGAAACACGTGTCTATTTATTTTATATTTAAAATATCCAAACCAAGTGTAAGCAAGTCCTAAAAAACTTTGATACCTCACTTTACCCCTATTTAGGGGTAGCGTTGAAAAATGTCATGTCAGTCTTTTATCTTTTGCATTATTCAATATTTATGCCAAGTTTCATCTGTGTAAGTTCAAGTAATACAATTTTACATACAAACATTTTAACATCCTCTTAGGGGTTTAATTTCGAAAAATCCGTTCTTAGTACGCTGAACTTAAGCCTAGTGAATTTGCACATTTGCAGTGCTTAAGTTTTAAAAATTAGAAAGAATTTTTATTTTTTTTCCATCCTCTAAGGTTGGAATGAATTTGAGATGTTGGTCGCCGTGTGCAAGTGTATCTCGAATCAAATGGCACTTGATGTCAACGAGTTTAGTGCGAGTGTGGTTTGACATAAGAGCCATTACTCCAGATGATCAATCCATAACGAAGAATGTAGCCGTGATGAGCCAACAAAGAAATATTTTTGGGAGTAATTCGTATTTATAATAATCCGAGTTTATTACTACTGAAATGTCGTCTGCACGCACAACACATTCCAGCGCAGTTAACAGTAGTAGGTCATTTACATACGTTATACCTAATAAGAATAGTAGTAGGCCCTAATTACAGACACAGGGGACTTGTCAACTTATGTCTCAGGGTGACAGACGCAGTGGCAGTGCCCTTAGATCTTTGCGATTTAAAGCTCTGAGTGGCACTGCAGCTGCTATGGCCAGGCGTGTCGCTTACCATCAGGGGCACGAATTGTACGTCCCGTCACATGATATTATAAAAAAAGAACAAAAAATATGCTTCCTCGAGGAACAGTAAACCGTTCAACCGGTATTCCGAACGAACGAGTGTTAATAAAATTGATTTTTTTATTATGTTGCCGCCTATTTTGCAGATACGATAAACTAATTGAACATTGCCTCTGATTCCATATTTCAGTAGTTTGTTCAGTAATGTACTGTGCCACAAAATCGAGTGCTGTGTTCGTTTGCGCCAAGAGCTTTACTCACTATATCGATAATATTGAGTTAGGTAACTTTACAGCTACCAGCCCTGACTAGGGATAATTGAATATTCAGAGATAATTCAATTCAATACAAATTTAATTACAGTTAATAGCGTCATCTCTGCGACGAAATACTTTCATAGATTTCTTATAGATGGCGCTACGACTAAAAAGTCGTTGAAAAAACCAAACACAAAGACACGACGCAAGCACATAGAAAAATTCGTGAGGTTTGCTGGTTCGTTCCGTGGCTTAGTTGTCATAGCGCCTGACACGGTTTGCTATAAGACGTCGGTTTTTTTTAAGTGGTCGATCTTTGTATTATAAAGTAGAAGAAGTAATTTCACAAAAAATAATTGAATATCATTTCAATACAAATTGAATTACGTCCTATCGTGTAACAAATTAGCACATTCTTTAAACAATATCCTTAGGTTTATCGTATACTTTTTGTACGACCGTTAATTTTTATAGTAAATTTAGGTATTTTATACCATTTGATGTAACAAAACCGGTGACTCGCCTTTATGAGAAAAAACAAATTGTGTGAAATTTACTTGACCCAATGTTAAACAGACGGTCAGAAATATTATTCTTAGACGCGAAAAATTATTGAACCTTGCAGATACAGTTGTATTTTTTTATATAAGTTTAGATGTTAAATTGCCTTAGAGAATTCTCAACTTTCACTGACTACAACGTCAGGTTGGAATCGATCGCTTCTTAGCGGTAAATGCAATGTGAGTGAACTTTGCATTGTACGTGGTATAAACTCGTTATAGTATTTTACGATAGTAGCTCGCGGTCACGTCTCTCGCCTCCTCGCGCACAGTCACTGCGAAGGCAATTTATCGAATGGCAATCGACTCCAGCAAATGGAATCCCGCTGTTTTTAATCAAAACCTTTATCTGTGAGAGGCTTTTTCCGGCTGTTTTTACTCCCTGGCCGCCGCCGTCGTGCATATCCCGCCCGCGCCAGCGGCATTGCCCTCGGGTCTGCTCTTATCTAGCAATCGAGCTAAATCATCAATGCGTTTTTACATTATTCAATTTAATTATATTAATAAAGCTTATGTCCAGCAGTGGATGTGTGTAAGCTGATGATGATAATTCAAAAATATTTTGTATAATATACTTATGCAAAATTCATGCATGAAGTTGGATTTTCCTTTGCAGGTTTTAATAAAAAAACAAAGCAACAAACAACACAAGCATCGTCATCGTGCTAATTTCTGAGGTAGATATGTATTGATATTTATTTTTACTTTCGAAATTAATAACGAATCCTGACTTAGATTTAAAATAATTTATGTACAACAATAGCGGCGCGCACTTTTGCCTCACAAAATTGGCATTGGCATTTATTAATTGAATCGTGGGATAAGCGTTAGCCCCTCAGTGACTGGATTAACGTCTATCGGGTAAAGAAGCCAAAATAATGTGAGCTGCGCGTCTTGGTCCCCAGTAGGGCGCCCAGGTCGGGGCAGGCGGCGGTTGCACCAACCAAGCATCCGCCGCGAAGCGGCGCTAATGACATCGCTGCGCCGCCGCCCGCCGCGATAGTACATTTCTGCTTTTAATATGGAGCTACCATCAAAACTTCCGGCGATGGAGCACCTTTTTAAAATTATGACGTCTAGATTTGATTATTCAATTACGTTTTAAGTCTTATTAAGCTCCGACAAAAAAGTGGGGTGTTATAAATTGGGCGTCGTTATATAGATAATCGTCGCTATATAGATGGTTGTCTATGTATATATTATTAGTACATGCCTCCGAATAGATTAACCGTATCGACTGCGATTTTTTATTCAAAGCTGAGTTATACGATATTGTTTTTAGTTAAGTTCTCTGGTAATAAATAAGTCAAAACGACACGATCTGCGATTTCAATTCTGTCCGTCAAGGTATTTAAGTGCTACTGGAAATAATTATACTCTAAATTAATTTGCGTAGTTCGAAAGTTATGAAGTAAAGTTAATTTAGAAATATAAACAACCTCGACATAATAAGTCTATAGAAATTTTAAAGAAAAAAAGAACGTATTTGTTTGACCTTAGACTATTCCTTTATTTTTTTCCATCCTCTAAGTGCTTGACAGAGAAAAACTCGAAGTGCAAAAAGCTAGACGAAGACACTGAGGATTACATTAGAGTCATACGGACTAGGGTTATACAAGTTGTAGGTATTTTTAAATTATAACTTGCTTAAGACAAGTTAGACAGATAGATAGATGGATGGATGGATGGATGGATAGGTGGATGGATGGATGGATGAATGGATGGATGGATGGATGGATGGATGGATGGATGGATGGATGGATGGATGGATGGATGGATGGATGGACGGACGGATGGACGGACGGATGGATTTGTTTGTGTTTTCTGTGACTTCTCAAAGGCATTTGATTGCGTTGACCACATTACTCTTATTAGGAAGCTGGAACATTACAGTGTAAATGAAGTCGTCGGAACTTGCCTCGTCATATCTCAACGGTAGAATCCAGAAAGTAGACATAAATGGAGTGACTTCTTTGAGTTCTCCGGTAAAAATGGGTGTTCCGCAGGGCTCAATACTTTTACCTCTCTTCTTTCTAATTTATATTAATAATCTGCCAATCTTTATTAAGGACCATTGCGAAATAGTATTGTTTGCTGATGACACATCCTTGATTGACGACCATATTAATAACCCCCCTCTAACGTAGTTTATTGGTTTAATGCTAACAATTTAAGCAATCTTAATGCCAAGAAGACAAAATGTGTTAAATTTGAATTACTAACGTAAAATCGACTAGTCCAAGCATAGAAATAAACAGAGAAAAGTTAGACCTTGTTAATAAAGCAGACTTCTTGGTAGTGACCTTAGATAGTAAACTTCAATGGTTTCCTCATATATCTTCCCTGGCCAGCAGATTAAGCTCCGCTGCATACGAAGTCCGCAGAATACGTGATCTTACCGATGTTAGTACTGCTAGACTAGTTTACTTTAGTTACTTCCATAGTATAATGTCCTACAAGATTCTAATGTGGGGTAAAGCGGCAGATATTCAAACCATACTTGTATTGCAAAAACGAGCGATTCGTTCTATGTACCGTCTAGGCTCGAGAGCCTAAACTTTTCTCTGAGAAAAATCCGAGGGTTTCTCTCAGAGAAAAGTTTAAGGACACCGGTATCATGACTGTGGCATCACCATTGACTTACAAATAAATGGACGACGGGTGTAATACAAAAACCCCGAAAAAAATGTCCCAAGTCAACCTATTCGAAATTTAAATTGTTATGTCATCGCAGTATCGCGCTGTCCGTAGAACAAATGAAGACTAAAGCGGAGTGTCGCGCTCTGTATACGATTTTAGCGCCTTACAAGTGCGGACACTTTTTAGCGCGGACCCGACGTCCATATAATTGTAAGTCAATGGGCATCACAGTATATTTACTCAAATATTTTATATGCCCGTAAAAATATACATAATTTCAACAAGAAAGAAGATATCCATAATACTAACCTTAGAGCTAAGTCCAAACTCATAGTACCACGATTTCGTTTAACAAGGTAAACAACTCTTTTATGGGTAAGTTTAAAAACTATATTAAAAATATTTTGATCGAAAAATCATATTACAAAATTGAAGACTACGTGTTAGATAAATATGTATGGAAAGACGACACGGCTCCAGAATCCACACAAATTTGATTCAAAGTGTATTCCATAGCATTTAAGTTTATTTTGAAAATAGCAATCCCTTGAGTTTCGAGCAGTAGCTTAAATGTGACGTTTTCAAGTGTAAATTTATTTTACATATGGAATAAATTATCTTTTACTTTGACTTTGACTTCACGTCACACAATTACAATTTGGGCATGCAGGCCAACATTACAAGCAACAATGCAATTATTCAAACGTAAAGTAAAATTTTAATAATAAAATAAATGAAATAATAAAAAAATGAATTTTCTCACAGTGATCAGCACTGATAAAATTACAACTAAATACTCGGGAGCAAAACGCACCTTGACAATATAAAAACGTATTCGCGTGACCCGAGGCCACGTCCGCAGAGCGACACCGCGCGCCTAGGGCCGACGACGTCCCGAGTGAGCTGTAATGGTACGCGACCCGAAGCTAAGCCAGCGGGCACGACCTAAGGTTTTATTGTAATAGTAGTATATAGTAGCTTCCGACGCCGACAACGACAACGACACGCCGAGAGTGATTGTGAACTTATCTGACCAATGTACTCAGTTTTAGGTAATTACTCGTTCGCATTACTTTGGGTGTGACGTACGGCCTTATTATCGAAAACCGGTGACGTCATTTGACCCTTGTCGTTTTACTTGACAGGTAGACGTCCCGCAAACTAGGGAGGAGGCGCCCTTTGCAGTCAAGTATCTATTCAAATTAATCAAACAAAATATGTGTTAGTACTTATTACTTTGCAGCGTAGGTAGATAATATAGACCAACGCTGAACTCATCGACATCATGCTAGCGGACGCATTCACTAACAATGCAGAGATTTTGATGCAAATAACTTCGCCTCTCGCACAACTCGCACAATAACGTCAAGGTGAAACATTCATCTCTCCTAATGTACTACTTCGTCATCTGTTCATGTTCTATATGTTCGTGTGAGAGCGGAGGCTGTGACGCAGCGCCGAGAGTTGTGTACAGCTGGTGGCGCATGGCGATGGCGGTGCGGTGGTGAGTGCCCGCTTTAAATAGAGCAATCGATGCGGCGCGCGGCCGACGGCGGGCGACGGCCACCTGCGCCAAATGGACCGTGAACAACGCGGATAATTGAATCCAAAAGGAGCCTAAGATCACTCTTAATGGAAGCTTTAGCGGGTCGTACAGCACCCGTTGTGTATATTTAATTAATACTTCTATATACATTTGTATACACGTATGATATAAATGCTAATTGCAAGATAACTTAAACGTGGAGTACTCACAGAAATCTAAATAAATAGTTGTTACCACCACAAAAGTGTATTTTTTAACTGTCCTTATTCATAACAGAGACAAAGATTCTGTCTTAGGTACAATTAGATATTTTTGAATGGAAATAATTTTCATTTTTATTCATGACATCAAGTAACGGGACGAATAAATTGAATGAACGCCTGGTGGTTAGCGTCTGTCCTTATGGACAATTGCAACTGTTATGAGTTGCAGTGCCATTCTGAGCTTAAATTGCAAAGATCTTGTCAAATATCATACTTTATTATACTGAAGGTTTTTTATGTTAGATAGGTGTTAATAAAAATACATGAAATATATATATATATATATATATATATCCTTTCCCATACTCATCTCGTTGTGCCGTATAATTTTGGAAGTTTCGACATCGCAATTCGTATTAATTTTGTTAGATAAGCTATGTGATATTATATATTTCTATAAAACACATCTTATGTAAATGTTAAAAATAGTTAATATTTTTCACATTTGTTGTGTAATGTAAAGAAAATAAATCATCAAAACATAAAAAATGAAGATACAAACCTATCTTTATCAAATTCATCAAAGGTTTTGGTGGTGAATGGTGACATCACAGGTACAAGGGACTTGTCAACGTATGTATCAGAGTGACGAGCGCAGTGGCAGTGCCCCTCAGAGCTTTGCGATTTAAAGCTCTGAGTGGCACTGCAACTATATGCAGTATGATAGAAGACGTCGGTTCGAATCCGGCCGGATCGAAGGAATTTTTTCTGAGTGTTCGATGTTTGTATTAATAATTATAACAAACTAGTGGAGTAATTTCACCAAAAAATAATTCAATATCAATTCAATAAAAATTTCGGCACTGCAACTGTCATGGACAGGCGTGTACCTCTCCATCAGGCGCACGACTTGTTCGTCCCGTCACTTGATATTATATATTAAAAAAAGACTGTCAGCGAAGCTTGCCGAAGCTTCGAATTTTGTATTATTTCATAGCGTAGGTATTCATTGTCAAAATTTTATAAAAATCAGCTGCGGTTTTTTGCGGTTTCTAAAGATATGAAAAAAAATATAAGAAATGGTCTACCGCAGAAAAATGCCCTTATCAATGCAACGCGATAAGATAATGTATTTAATTTCATTTATCATATTTATCATTATTATGCACACTACACCATTACTATGTATTGCTCTGACACATTAATTTCAAAATGTATTAATACAAACAGCCGCTTGTTACTGAATTATTTTTCAACTTTTTTGAAAATGAGTACTTGCATTTAATTTCATTTTAAGACGAGTACTAACACTTTCCTACAATGAAGGTTGTAGAAATGAATCGGTTATAAAAACATTTTTACAAGATTGTGATGAAGTTTCGGAGCACAATTTACGTTTGATAATTAGTGATTTAAAAAATTAATTTGCTAACTCAGTTTAACTGTCGATGGAGCATCACGAAAGAAGCCTTTTTGAGGGTTAACAGTCATTAGTTGGATGAAGAGTTTTGCGTTACTTTGTCAACGATCATCGATTCCACTCCATCTGCTTCAACTGGAAAACGAGGAAGACTGTCTGAAGAATGTCTTATGAAAATTCTTCAGAACCTTCAGAAATTCACTCTTTCTTCAGAAAAATCAGAATCAGAAAAATACTACACTATACATATAATGAATATGAATTCGAACGCTTTTGTGGTGCTTAAAGTCAAGGGCTGCGACCAAACAACGGAGAAAGTGAAAGAGAAAGACAAGAATCGTGGAGGCATTGAGGTCTGCAGATGCAGAGAAAAAAATATCAGTGCTAAAATTGATGGACGACTGTAATAACGTCCGCTAAGCGATCAAGAAGCATTAAGTGTATTTATTGAAATGAATCTGACCATTGCTCAATATTTATATTTGAAGAATATTATGGATGAACGGAACTGTTTCTTACTACCATCGTATTTCAAAGTACAAAAAGTAAACAGAACTGTTACCCACCTCAACACATTTGCAGAAATGTCATCGCTACAGGATTTATTACATTTTGCATATTTCTTACAACCTTCCGTTTCAAAAATGGTCAGCTACTAGAGACGAAAATAAACCGGTGAAATTTTGATAAAGCGACTCAAAAATTCGGGGAATATGCTTTCGAAACTGCAAGAATATACACACGTATAAATATGATTGTTATTACTCATATGCTATCTTCGGTACACATTGATTCACGGAAAAGGTATAGTTAACCATTTTACAGTGTTACCTAGCGGACAACTTTCAGAAGACGCTTCAGAAACTCGTAATAAAGACCACAAAAATTTTGATTACTCCACCGCAAGGAAATGCTCAAGATCTGTTACAAATGTAGATGTATTTCACACGTCACTTTGTACTTCTGATCCATACATTGCTAGTAACCGAAAACCTTATGTTAACAATCAAAAGGAGCTGCTACGTCTATTGAAAGTGGACCAACTCATTACTGATTCTGAAAAAGGCCATGGTAGAAGTGAGAGGCTAGAGTCTAAAATTTTTCTGTGTCTCGTACTTATATTTTTTTATTTTATATTATTTTAAGTAAAATTTATGAACACATTTAATTTATTTTATGAATAAAGTATTATCGTACAGGGCATTTCTATATTTAAAAAAATATATATTTAGCAGTATTTACCAGAGAGAGATTAAAGATTTTGCACATTTTTTTTCCTAAATTACGGGTACTTAAATAAAAATGTATATGCGTTTACAACCGTCATAATTTATACTATGTACAATAAAAAACAAGGTGTATCTCACAAACATGCAACAAAAAAGTTACAGATGATTGATCCGTAACTGACCTTTTGCAATAGTGCCGAGGCCCAGTAAGCGAGGGCACTTAGGCATTTTGATTAAGTAGCGCAAGCCGCCACTCTCTGTTCTCTAGTTTGTTGCCTAAGAGTTTACAAGTCCCAAATGCCTGTAATTTCACCATCACTAATGCAATGCTCACATTACTGCTTGGCGGCAGAAATAGGTAAGGTGGCAATATTTCCCTGGACGAACTCTTTCACAAGAAGCTCTACCGCTCCTATAGACATATACTACGTATGTAGTAACACTTTTGGTTAAGCATGACTTTTTCTTCAAAACTGTAAAAATAATTCTTTTTATTTAATAATTTCCTGTTCTGTCATTTAAAGAAAGAATGTGGGCAGCAGAAGTAGGTCAAAGTTAATTATAACTTTTACATACACTCTACTTTTACGTTCAAAATGGCCTCTTTTATGCTGTGTACAGGTGAGGACACTTTACGTGAACATCTTAGTAGCTTTTGACGAAGACAATGCTACTTCCTAATTTGAATTTCTTTCTTTACTTAGTTAACCGACTTCAAATAAAGGATGAGGTCTCAATTGGACTGTATTTTTGTTTTTTTTATGTATATTACGCGATTAGTAACTTGTTTGTAAACCAATTTTAATGATTGTTTTTTGTAGGAAAGAGGGCACCTCAATAGTGATCCCATTTGAAATTGAAGAAAACATTTCACCTCTAAGGATGGCAATCTAGGGGACGAATCCGTTTTTGCGCACTTTCCGGTAACCGGTTTCAATAAAACTTGGCAAATAGATGTAATTCCACGAACTTTTGAGGTCGGTTTTTTAGCGATCTGTACTGAGATTATTTATTTTGTAATGAGTGAGACACCTCGCTTTTTACTAATACTTAAATATTATGTATCTTTAGGTAAGTCAGCGATAAACAGTTGTTATGATACACTTACTATTTCTTGTATAGTTTGTTTCAATCTATTCTCCAAAAAGGTAAACAAACCGGTTTGTTTAAAATTCCTAAGCAATCATTCAACAAATGGAACAAGCAACACTGCCACGTGTATTTTGAAAGTTTCAGTTTGATATTGCACCACTTTGTCCAGCAGTACCAGTTCATTTCAATAATACCGTATCTAATAAATTCAATTTAAAGAAACCAATATAATAATTTTTAGTAGGAGTAGAGCTTCTTGTAAACGAGTTCGTCCAGGGAAGTACTGCCACCGTACCTATTTCTGCCGCCAAGTAGTATTTATGTAAGCATTACCGCGTTCCGGTTTTGAAGGATAAGGGTGAAGGGTGAAATTATAGGCACACGAGACTTGGCAACGTACGACTCAGGGTGACAGGCGGAGTGGCAGCGCCCCACAGAACTTTGCGATTTAAAGCTCTGAGTGGCACTGCAACTGTTACAGACAGGCGTGTAGCTTACCATCCGGCACACGATGATTTCGTCCCGTCACTAGATATTATAAAAAAAATCGTATTTAAAAATGTTTGTCCAAAACTGAACCTATGTGTAAATATGGTAAATAAATATGGTAAAGTTTATGGTTGCATGGCGCAGCAATAAAGAAACATTCTATTAAAGACTTAGAAGTCGATTAGTAAATCACAATCAATGAAGTACCTAAGGATTTGAAGGGTTTTAATTTAAAATATTTCGGAAATTTTTGATTTACTTTTATGCCAGATCATGTCAGAAAACCCACCAGGAGTATATGTACGCCATGTTTATTCGCAACACACACGTTTTACAACCAAACTCCAATAACAAAGTTTCAATTCAAATCAAGCATGACCTCAAATAGTACTCTAATAGCTATCTATCAGAAGTGCATTTTTTACTTTTTCGTCTACGTATCATTCGTTATGATGGCATCCTTTCATTCCAAATACGTTTTTATTTCAAACATCCGTGTAGCTTTCGTCACACTGTCAATTTACGTATGATAATGGCCACTCCTGGTTAAAGGATTCACGGGAATGGTTTGAAGCCGCTATCTCTAAAATCAGGATCGCCATTATTTTCCAACCTCTGATAGGAAAGGAATCCCACGATCGAATTTACCTTTTTTTATTGTTGTACATTAGTTTTGTTTATAATTGAAAATAATATAACATAGCATTTGAAAGTTTATAATGTTACTAAGTTGCTTACTATATATTCCAATATGATTTCGTTGTTTGATATTTGCAGCAACAATAGAGGACGTGGACACTAACGCGGCGAACAATAACGGAGAACGACAAAAGCGCTTGCCTGCGGCAGTCCATTCGCTTAAAGTAAATTTTCGATCGACGCAATTGCGAAGCTTTTACAAATCATGCAATGGAGCTGTTAACTATGACTCTCGACTTACTACTACTATTCGACTACTTATTGTACGCGTCGTGCGGACGAACGATTCCTTTCGCAACCATGCGATGCTTACCCTGCGCACGTCCGATTGCCGGCGCGGGCGCCGCGCGCCGGGTCGTCCGCTCTACGACGACGTCGTCACGTCACTCATACACACACACACTGACCGCAGGTAATAAAACTATCTCACTACTTACTCTTGCGAGTGCCAGTGGCACTGGTAGAAAGGTTACCCGTGACTTTTATAAGCTTATATCAGAAAAATGATGTACGCTCATAAAAATCGTTTATTGGTTTTTATAAACAAAAAATAAATAAATTATTAATACAAAGATCGAACACTAAGAAAAATGTCTCAACTCGGCTGGATTCGTCTTCCAGCAAACGGTGGCAGACGCTATACCTATTAAGCTACGGAACGAACTAACGGACCTTACTACGAATTTTTCTATGTGCTCGTTGCATATCTTTGTTTTTGGTTTTTGACAACTTTTTTTGCCGTAACGCATTCTATGAAAAATCTATTTCTTCACTCAGCCATCTACCTTTATGGTTACCAGCAGCTGACTAGAGATGTCGCTTTAATCGTTGCAATTATTAAGTTTTTATTTAAAGCCGTGTCTCTCAATTATTTTTGTGAATTAACTCCACTAGTTTGTTATAATTAGGTATTAACACAAAGGTCGAACACTAAGAAGAATAATTGAACATAATGGGGAACACCGTGGCATTAAATAAAATTAAAAATAAATAATACCGTTACAAATTTTTCAAAGAAATAGATTATTAAGTTACGTAACAATGGGTAGGCAACACGATCGCTAATCGTATTTTTAAATGGGCATGTATTCAGACGTAAGGTTACGGCCAGCTGCCTTAAACGCGAGAAGATGACTGACACGTGATCTCTACACTACTGAAGGCTTGTTTTTCAACAAAGCAATAGTACACCTACTTCAATGCCAACACTGAAAGGTTGTCCACCGTCCTCCGATGTCCATTAAGCGGGCGTCGAGAGTCGAACAGGGGGGCAGGGGCCAGAGGGACTAACTTCGTAAACATGTTAATGTCGCTTTCAACGTCTTCGCTGGTAATGCAAACTGCTCGCCGGGGGCGACGCTACAACGCTCGACCCGGCTCCCACTACAAGTAACGGAAATGAGGGGCGTTTCACTCGCAACGTTCTCAACAACCAACCAACTTGCTATTTCAGGAATTGATCTTTTGTTTCTACTTCAAAAACCTTTTTTGTAATTCACTGAACAATCTACTGGTTTTCTGTTTACGCCGTACACAAACACTGAATCACTCAACCCCAATTAATAATCAACACTACGCCGCGCCGCAGCCGCCGCCGCCCGAGTCTGACACGTGTGTCCAACCTCCATATCCACACCTATTGCATATTCATATCGAATCGAGATTCGTGACAACGGAATCTAATTAAACAGGGTTTATATAACAAAGCGAGGCTCCCTCCTTGCTGCTGGCGAGTCGCGACCCGCGAGCTTCTCGAGCGAGTCGAGGGCCGCTCAAGCGAAGCCGCGTGACGACAGCGTGCAGCGGCACCGTTCCGATTGACAGGGTGCAAGTATATCACTCACAATGGTACTAGGTGCTTAAACAGTTTACACTGAGACAGCTGTAAATGGAATGTCTCAATGTAACGTGTATTTACTTTGACGCAGGAATCTACAATCGCTCAATGACGCCCGTCCGTCTGCCACACGCCGTTTGGACAATAGAAATGTAATTTGAGCACAATCCATTCCATAAATTTACATAAAAAAATAAAAATCGATAAAGTTTATTAAAGCAGGCGAAAGAAGAGTTCTCGGGGCCGGCACGATAATTTATTCGATTTCAATCTGTGCCAAATAATAATGATATACTGTATTTATTCACGGAAATAACATTTTGGTGGTACATTGCGTAAGTACCTACTAATTACGTTATTCCCTGAATACTAAACCAAGAAAACTTGCACAATATTTTAAGTACCTAGTCACTATGTAGGTATATACATAAATAAATCTTAAGGTAAAAATGTTAAAAATTAAAACATGCAAATGGTTGAATGGAAAGTTTGACAATAAGAACAAACGGCACCTAACAAACACGTAATATAGTCATCCTTACAGCGGGTAGCACATCGGCGTATCGGGCCCGGCTGGACTGCTGGCACACCGTATCTCTCGCTGCCAAATTTTCACCAGCTTTGTGTTTCCAAATTCGCACCGATCGGGCACTTTACTTCTCGTCGTGTTTCCTATTTATTTTCTCGTTTTGTTTAAAACAACTAATGGTTTCCACGCCTCGGCTAATTTACATTTGGAGCGAAGTGCATGTTCCAGGCGCTTTTGTTTCGCATACGATTCAGTACGCGGAGAGAAAGGTCATTATTTAGCAAATAAAAGCGGAACAATTAAGCACCCCCGCCGCCCCCACACAACACGCCCCGCACCGCTACCGGAACTTATTGACGACTTCTAGGTATAGTCCTTTTTTCCATACCTGCAGGAGGTCAGAGTCCTGTGCCTAACTCTGAGTCCATCCTATTTATGTTGAATTAGATTAATAATGCTCAGCCTTGATTCAAGGGGTCAAGCATATTATTAACGTTTCTTTATTAAAATCCCCGTACCCGTATAGAGCACGCTCTGGTTTGTTATTAGTAAGCTGTTTTTTTTTTGCCACAACCATAATTATAATGTATATAACCATGGATGAATAACTGCTAATCTCCACACTGCAGATCGTAGTTCTGAAAAAGGTCAAAATTACATCACTTATCTAGATGGCGATCAACGACGATCAATAGCAGGAAATAGCTTTATAAAGTTTTAATGTGAAATGTAAGTAGTCAGTTTTTTCCCTTGTAGCATTAGCATTAGCCAGCACTATCCATCAAAATCTGTGCACTAAGCGCCACCTAATTTCGAAAAAGAATATTTATGCCACAAGCCCACGACCATCCACCGCCTTGAAGGAGGCAATTGAGTGCTGTATCACGTTTTTCAGCCACAGTTATGCAAAACGCTCATCGAAAAATTCATTAATAGAGTGCGATTGTGCCAGCAAAGCCGTGGAGGCCATTTACCTGATGTTACCACACGTAACTCTATACCATCTACTTCATGGATTAATAAAAAAAAAAACAATTTTCACTTATAAGCCTGTGTTTTCTATCTAAATTTCTCCTTACGTGAATTTTGGGACACGTATTGGTAGATTTGTTTGTTATCACTAGACATTAGAGTAACATTGACAAATTGCAGCTAGTCAAATGTAAAACAAATTAGTTAGAAATATAGCTGTTGGGTACTCGTCGCGACTCGCGACATCTGCTGCACCACTAGGGACTAAACACCCCAGTACGTTGTCTTGTGTCTTGTGTCGCGGTTGGCAATCCTCTTGAGTTATTGCTCCATGACATTTGTGCGACAAGATTTGTGCGAGTTTGTGTAGGTCGATGAGTACAAAGATGAACATTGACAGAGGAATGGCGAACTTGGTATTGTACCAAACCGTAAATAAAATAAGACAAGGTGAGGTGTTGGGTTTAGTGGATAGGGTGTAATCGATTTTTAGTTTCTAAGAAATTAAGTCAACGGAACCAATTTGTAATGGTTTTCGTACATAATATATTTTACTTACAATTGACTATGTAGAAGAGGAATCTACCTAAGAAGAAGTTGAATCTGCAGCCAAATGATATTCTATACAGATTTAGTTAGATCGGTGAGAGTGAGATGCTCGGTCTTCACTGACTTTTGGCAGTTCTGAATGCCGCTTCAGGATGATATATGAATATTTGTCAACATTTCGCAGTACCTGTATAGGAACCGGTCCGGCTTAAAGGTGCACACTTAATAATGACGACATCAGCAAAAAATAAAAAATAAAAATAAAAATAGGAACGGAACGGGGACGGGGACGGGGACGGTATTTGTGACTGCGTTTCTTTGCAGAGGGATGATACCACGTTTTCGGAATGGTGCAAACAGAACTGCATGTACACGCCGATAAATGCTATTATTTCCTTTACTAACAAGCGACACAAAGTACATTTTGATTACGTTATCGAGGGTGCATCACTCCAGAGAAAGTCGGTTGCTAAAAACTTGGGCGTGTACTTTGATGAGAAGCTTACTTTTAGGGACCATTATAATTTTCTAGTATCAAAAACTTGCAAAATGTGAGGATATGTCACCAGAACTAATAAAGAATTTAAAAACCCCAAGACCCTTATTGGACTGTTTAATACCTTAATTAGAAGCACTCTTGAGTATGCCTGTGTCGTATGGTCATCTTTCTGCGAGGTTCACTCTAAACATCTGGAAGGCGTACAGAATAGAGGTCTCAAAATAGTAAGTTACAGATCATACATGAGTCGCAAATTGTCGCGTTACGAAGAGAGGTTATCTGTCACATTTTAAGGTTATGTCCTGGAATTCTAGACGTAGGGTACAAGATCTTCTACATTTACATAAATTACTTCACGGCGGCCTTAAATCCTCAACGCTTCTGTCCCATATTAATTTTAACATCAAGTGCAATCCACGACGCCTTCCTAGACCATTCGTATTGAATGTTTATACTAATAAAAATCTTTTCATACATGTGCACGTTTATTCAAAATATTGACTGCCCCTGTTCCAAAATACGACATTTTAGTATAATTAGTCTTTTTGCTAAAAGTATATATGTCATCTAGAATATTTCTACACAAACGTTTTCACCCTTTTTCGCCCTTTTAGGGGCTTAATTTCGTAAAATCCGTTCTTAGTACACCTACACTAAATAAAAGTAACATGCCCTGAAGCTTTCAAGTTCCGAGGACTCTTTCAATAGATTGAAATTACTAATTTTATTCATTTTTATGGACAACTCACGCTTCACCAAAGAATTAGTAAATTCTCATTTTGGCATAATGAAGAAAAAATGGTTTTCACAAAAAAGACTCAATGGTTTCTAATACAGGTTCCCTGCTGTATCTCCTATAGTGTATAGCTGTATAGTATCGAATTTCTGCATACTGTCCCTATTAAAAAAAACACACTGTATAATCCAACACATTTCAAACTTACACACCATATGTTTACTTAAGTAGTAAAACAGCCAAAAACTGATTTATGCACTTCTTGTACGAAGCCACACAAGAGGAAAAAAATGTCATAATTGTAGACATGGTAGAGATAGATATCGGTGTATATTGTTCCCCCTAAGCCAGCTCAAACAGTAACGCGAACGGCACCTATAATGTCATACTAAACGTTCGGAACGGAACCCACCGTACAAATTCAAAGGGTTACGACCACAGACCACATAAATACTAGTTTCTTTCGTGGGTACGACCGCGGGTACGAAGGTACACGCTGCATTACTACCACATTGCCTGTGATTCCACTAGCTCTACTACCTTTTGTACACAACAGTATAGCGTTGCGGCTAATAAATAATTATTAAAAATTGTTTATCGTAAAGTAAAAACAAGGTATCACCTACAAAAAACTGCCGTGAATTAATTCATGTTCGTCCTGTTTGGTATTATGTGAGTTATAAAAACGATCATATGATTGACGTTCCAAAGATCCGAGATTAGATCCCCCGCGCACTCCCGCCCCGTCGGCCCCGCGGGCGCCATGACTCATTTGGAGTTGATCCTCAATTTGTATGTAGATAGATGAGCGGGTTTTCGTTCAAACGGCGCGGAGTTTCTAAGCAGTGGCGCTATTTGCGCATTCGACTTTAGATAAAAAAAAGAACTAGTAACTTACTTGTTAAAGTTCATTAATTTATGAGCGAGTATAAAAGTATAAAACATGTCGAACAAAGATTGTCGGAGCCAGTTATCACTTTAAACGTACAGTAACAGAATTCGATTTATTGTTTCCGTAATGTGCTTTACGAATGGATAAATCTTAGCTAATATTATCACGTGTTGCTTTCTAATTATTAGAGAAACGAATTACTAAGCTATCTACGAATCACAATAACTAGCTCGACTATGGTCTTATTGGTTATAAATGTCACGTCAGTTTGACAGCTCAAACTGGGTAAGGTCGCAGAGAGGAGAGTGCTGGGGCCTTACCATGAACTCTTATTACAGTTCAGCATAGGTTCGTAACGACAAAAAAGCAGGATGGTGATATACACTTCAAGTAGCGCTGTCTCACAACGATTCATTTTAGGTCCTAAACTGAATCGTAATAAGAGTTCATGGTAAGGCCCTGGTGTAGTTTGAGTCTGTTAAGTTTAATTGGTAGTCTGACGTGGTTCTATGACATGATGGTTATTAGCAGGGTTGCCAAATGAAAATAAGGAGTGTAGTTGGCAACACTGGTCTAGGCTTTATGAACAAACACTATTTGACATGACGGCATTTTTGTCAAATAATTCCTGGCACAATCGGTGACGAAGGAGGCTCCCTCGACGTCGCCCATTGTGGCGGTATGACCTCCTTGCAACGTCATCCCACTTCTTTATCGCCTTTCTCCAGTTCCTGGCCACTCGTATTTAAATTAAAATTTTGGATTGTTCCATTATTTTGCCTCACATTCTGATTTTGTTTCGTTCCATCGTCTCTCGCTGCTCGATCACGACAGCGGACGGAGCTGTTTAAATTCAATCGCGTCTAATTTTGATTATTTTACTAAGTTATAATCATTATAATATAAGCTAAATCATGTGTCAATTCTAATAAGTGTATAACAGTTTACAGCCTTACATTTACCTATGAATACGTATCTGTAATTCAGTATAACTCGGCCCTTTTAGGGGTGAGTGTCTACTAATATATATATATTCATGGCACTCGCGTATGACATCACCGAACGGTAATGACAACGGTAATGGTAATCACGGACGCAGTGGACCGCTCAGGTTCGACGCGCAACGGCTTCCGTAAGCACGGTAACTTGGAGCAGGTAAACTGCCGAGAATGTAGACAAGTAGATGTGACCCAAAGATATGGCCCTGCAATATTACGAACGAGGAATAAACTGGCGCTCACTACGTGTCATCGGTCACGATGTGTTCTGGCGACAATGGAAGTCTGCATAATTGAACATGACTCAAAATACTTTTCATATTTAAAGCATTTGACTGAAATTAAGATAACCAATTATCGATAAAAAATATCTAAGCAACACCAAAGAAAAGGGAACGCTTTAATTCACTGGCTAAAGAACTACTTCCTGGTTCTTTACTCAGTTTAGTAGATGAATAGCCAATTCGCAAAATGACTTAACTGAATGCAGATTCGCTAAATAACTAGTCCTGAAAATACTCGTGCATTCAGCACAATAAACTATATGGAATCGTATAAAAACGGTGACAGCTAAGTTATCTAGATTCACATAAGCGTTACACGAGCTAAAAAAGGCCACAGATGAACAGACCGCATTAAACACATTCATTACGCGTATGCCCATGTTTGGCTACTCTATATCGGCTATGGTATAATCTTATAGGAAATAGCACAGACACTCAAAAATTATTAAGGTTACTAAAAGGATGTTTCCGCTTAATATTCAACATAGACGAGACAACATGTCGCTCATTCTTCATCAAAAAAAAAAAATGCTCACTCTCATTTCTTTGTATGCATTAGAAATAAGATTTTTGGTCCAAAAAGGTATCCCACATTACGTTAGGCCAGATTACATATACATATTGCGTAACTATCTCGATGGGAATCTGCATCTGATGGCACAGTAATTACTTGGTCATAACTAAACCATAACACAGTAAAACATTACAAGTAAAAAATATGATTGTACAAGATTTGCAAATAAGGAATTAGTAATGCAGCACGTAACATTTTTCTTTTGGTGTTTATTCAAGAAGCGAAACAAATGAACGACGTACTTTGACAGCTTAAACAACATGGATATCGAGAAGGAAACGGCGGTTTAGGAAAGAAAAAGGTGTATTATTAAAGAGGAAACAGACAGTAAAGTGAAACAGAAGAAAAAGCAAGCACAGAGTATAAAAAAGGACAGAGACAAAGAGCTAAACATAGACTAATAACTAGAAACTATAAAGAGGGTCTGTCCTCGACATCGCCCTCCTCGTAAACTAACAGTTTACCTTAAGTAGCAGGCCGGGACAGACCCTAAAACTATGCTACAACTAAATAATGGAAAAGAAACAAAATAATTTAGTCACTAAAATTAACGTCCAGCTTTGCGAGCTTCCTGACTGGACGCCTTAAAATTCCACCAGCCGTACTCACGTCCGCTACCCTGACAATGTGGTCTCTACCGGGGTGGACTTTGACAATCCTGCCTTTAGGCCACACTCCTCGCGGTAGGTTACCATCGCATATCACGACGACATCGCCGACCTCTAAATTTTTGACGGGTGTATTGTGTCCTCTTCTTGGGTTCAACAGCGGTAAATACTCCCGCACCCATCGATTCCAGAAATGATCGGATTGGAGACGATTGGCCCAAGAGAAAGTGATTAGGTGTTAGTGCTGGAGCATCCTGTGGCTCAACAGACACATGCGTCAGCGGTCGTGAATTTACTACGCCTTCCGCCTCGAGTAGTAGTGTGTACAGGACCTCCTCCCGAGGTGCTCTCTCCTTTAGCGTTGCTGCAAGGGTTCGTTTGACGCATCCGACCAGACGCTCCCAAACTCCACCCATAGAGGGCGCTGACGGAGGTAGGAAGTGCCACTCGATCTGTCTGCCAGCTGCAAAGTCTGCGATAATCGGCTGATGCGACTTCCACTCCCTCTGAATCTCGCGGCTGGCGCCAACAAAGGCGGTCCCATTGTCGGAATAAATCTGCTTCGGACATCCTCGTCTGGACATGAAACGACGTAGAGCCATTATCGCAGAATCCGCTGACAAACTTCCCACAACCTCCAAATGGACAGCTCTCGT
>NW_020653729.1:967959-978335 GCF_003589595.1 Hyposmocoma kahamanoa
TTTTTGCGAAATAATAAAATAATATAATGATAAATCAAGTTAGTACGCTTATATACGAGTACATACGCAAACATAACAGGTAAAAGTTGGACAGTAGCTCCAGTAGCTCTCAGCACCATTTGAAAAGAGAAACCCGACTTTTAGGGGACCTTTGGAGTAATTTGCTAAGTCTAGATGGTCTAGGTACTATAACATAGGAACGTAGCTTGGACTTGCGTAACGAGAGGTACTTTATAATTATAAGCGACGGTTATATCATAATTATTACTTTATACGTGTATTCAATTTTAAGGCTTTTTCCAGAACTGCCGAGAGTTCTTCTTTTTTCTATTTTATTTTTTAAATACATTCCAAACACAAACCTATATTAATTCAGTCAGTATTTCTACTCTTAGAGTAGAGCCTGGACTACATCCCTCTTCCCAACTGAACTAACCTCTACTCACTCACAGGATAATATATCCATAAAATGAAAATTAAAAATAAGTTATATCCATCCAAGTCGGTAGTCCATCTCCTCCTCCCGTCTTTATATGTCTGCATTCGCCGTAAAAAAACTTCCATCAAAATATTCATCCAGATACACCGTCGTCATGGCTCCATATGAAAAACAAACACAAAAGATTAACAAACATTTAACAATAAAATATAAACAACCTATTACCTACTAGAAACTGAAAGTCATTAAACTATATACTATAGAACCTTTTCAACCTGTTCACATGCACCAGATCCTGCCTACCAGATCTACTCCTATTTACATCTATTCTTCTCACAATATAATTAACTCTACTCAACCGATCTACTGCCCTATACGACCCTTTAAACAATCTAGCTAACTTTACACTTTGTTGGAAACCCTCCTAGGACAATATAACATTACCAAGTCTCCCGGCTGACACACAATTACTTTTGCTTTCTTATTATAATTTCGCTTCTGTTTTATCTGCGCCCTCACTATTCGTTCCTTAACCACATCGACCAACGCTGCTTGTTTTAAAATCTTATCCTGCAAGTTCTCCGCAATATTGATACAATTAATTCTTAATTCTATATCTGACGCACATAAGGATTCTCTACCGAACAAAACCATATATGGTGACACCCCGGGTACTACTAGGGCCACTATTATTTATTCTCTATATTAACGACTTGCCAGACCATGTTCAACAAAAGATGATACTTTTTGCTGACGATTCCTCTGTGGTTGTGAGATGCACTAATATTGATGAATATGAATCAACTTTAAATGATGCACTAAGTGACACTATAAAATGGCTACAATTAAATAATCTCGTAGTAAATTTGGACAAGACTAAGTTTATGCAATTCTACATGCCACAATCACGACCAAAAAATTTAACTATAACCAACAATGCACAAAATGTAGCTCAGGTTGATGAAACAAATTTCTTGGGCCTTACTCTTGATAACCACTTGAACTGGAAGTCACATATAAATAAGTTAAATACTAAACTTAGTAAATACGTATACGTCCTGAAAAATCTGACGAGAATAACGTCACAAAAAACTGCTCTTTGTGCTTATCACGCCTATGTAGCCTCTAGTTTGCGATATGGTCTGCTGCTTCGGGGGAACGCTGCTGCAACACTATTACACCACTGTTTAAAACCCAGAAGAAATGTGTCAGGGCCATGTTTGGTGTGGGCCAGCGAGAAAGCTGTGTACCCTATTTTAGAAAACTAAAGAGTTTAACCCTACCATCTATGTATATTTACGAGGCCTGTGTTTATATAAAACAAAATCCCGGCAACTTTAATCTAGTGAAAACCAGACATCCCAGGAAAACAAGGAACAAAATAGAAATACGGCCAAAACAGCGCTCCACCTTGGAATTTTACAATAGAACGATGTTTATATTGGCACCTAAATTATTTAATAAAATACCAGATGCAGTTAAAGAACTAAATTGTAGGCAATTTAAAATAAAATTACATAATTTGTTAGTTACACAATGCTACTACAACATAAATGATTTTTTAATAGATAACATAAAATGTAAAATTTAACCACTGTGCGTGATTGAAATAAGAATTGTGTAAAATATTCGCATGCCAAGTTTTGGTGAAATCTAATAATAATGTACTATACTATATAACACCATTGTAAACTACATTTTTCAGCGAATAAATATCTTGTATAAATATCTTGTACTACGTTTACTAGAATTGTACGCGAAACACACCAATGGTAACATGCTACACCAATTCCTTGGTTCGCCTCCTATATATTTCGCCAACATTCCTAACAGCCTCCTATTAAATCTCTCACACAAAGCATTGCACTTCGCGTTGAATGGCGTAGTATGCACCATAATCGCTTCAAAATCTCGCGCTGTCTCTTTTACCAAGTGAGAAGTAAACACCGATCCTCTATCGCTCAAAACTTCTTTTACTCCGCCATACCTACAAAATATCACCGACACCAGAAAATCACATATTGCTTCCGTTGTCACCTTGGGTACGGTCCTGCACACCACATACTTAGACAAATATTCGATATTCACAATTGTATATTTATTGCTCCTATCCGAACGATTAAACGGTCCTAAAATATCAATTACTACCCGCTCGAAGATACTATTCACGGGAATCGAGAGTAACGGCGCATCAGTTCTACTTAAATTACGTTCCTGACACATCTGACAACACTTGACATGCGCCTCAATTGTTTTTTCTGCGCCTACCATAAAATATCTGTGTGTATCCAAACTTTGAAAAAGTTTTAAACAAACCAAAATGTCCACCTGACAACGCGCTGTCATGCTGTTCTTTCATACATTCTGAAAATAATTCACTCGGAACCATATCTTGATTCACACGACAATTCTTATAAAGGATTCCGCTCTGGAAAAAGAAGCCTCGATAATAATCACATACACCAGACCGAATGCAACTAATAATATTCCTACAAAATCAATACTCTGGACATCAGTCGCACGCAAAACATACAATTTTAACTCATCCCTCTGCTCTTTCTTTCAGGATATGTTGCTACAAGTTATAATTTAGAGTTACGACTGAAAATCGAACAAGTGAACATCTGCTCCGCGCAAAAAATTCATTAAAAATTGACACGATTAGGTTCGGTTAGGTTAGGTTAAGTTTTATCTGGGCAGAGGCCCTCACCACGAGACTGCGGCCGCTTCTACGCAGAAAGCAGAAGCTAATGGCGGTGAGGGCGGTGAGGGCGGTGCGGCGGCATGCGCCCTGGCTAGATCCGCACCCTGGGAGCTCGAGGCATCCGTCCTTGAGCAGACTTACAGGTGCCGTGCGGAAGCCAGTATACGTGGAGAGCGCCCCACGCTAGAGGAGCTAGTGAGGGTGCGGCATGCCGCCAAGACCGCCGTCCAGGCGGGGAGGGAGGAGGCACTGCGATCGACCAGGTACGGGGAGCGCACCGTTCAATCGCTGCTCCCGCTACTGGCCGATTGGAGGAAGAGGAGGCACGGGTCCCTCATCTACCGTCTTGTGCAGGTACTCACCGGACACGGCTGTTTCGGTGACTACCTGCACAAGATCGCACGGAGGGAGGTGACCCCGGAGTGTCACGAGTGCGGCGCTGCTACAGACTCGGCGAGGCACACCTTGGAGGTGTGCCCGACCTGGAGCCAGCAGCGCCGGGATCTCGTAGACGTGGTGGGACGAGACCTCTCACTATCCAGCATAGTTAGAGCCATGCTGGGAAGCGAGAGCTCAGGGCAGGCGATGGTCTTCTTCTGCAAGGACGTGATGTCGCAAAAGGAGACGGCCGAACGGGTCCGCGAAGACAGTGCCCTCTCGGACCCCATTCGGCGTCGGCGGAAAGAACGCACGCGATGGCTCTTCGCTGACCGCCTGCGTCCCATCAGCGGAGGTCAGCAGGGTGCAGGGTTGGGAGACCCTGCCCCTGCAATGCACAGGCCTCCGCCGCCGGTAGATGCCCCAAATATTCCGGGGCTTCCCCGTGCAGGTCACCCCCCATGATTAAGGGGGGTATGGTGTAGCCAAGGGGTCTGCCCAACGGTGGACCGGCACTTCGGCACTTCGGCGGACTTCGGCGCCAGATGCGCGCAGGAACATCATGAAGTTTTTAGTGGGTATGCTCTTGGGGACCGACATAGACCCCCAGGAGAGAGTCCCACATATCGGAATGCGAATGCGTAACACATTTTCCTCACGGTAAAAAAAAAGTTAGGTTAAGTTTGGGTAAGGCTATAAAGCTCTCTATGACGCTCGTACCATAGGGGCGATCCGTCGTGTCCTCGTAGAGTGGGTATACCGGTCCCACGGGCTGGCCGGGCACAGCTGCTTCGATCACAAGGTGACGTGGAGGGAACCATCCCCGTCGTGGCACGAGTGCGGCGCTGCGGATGACACCGCGCAGCACACCCTAGAGGTGTGCAGCCGGTGGAATGAGCAGCGCCGCTATCTGACGGGGACTATAGGGTAGGACCTCTCGCTGCCGGGCGAGGTTGCCGCCATGCTCGATAGCGAGGAGTCCTGGGAGGCGGTGGCCTCCTTTTAGGTTATGTCGCAAAAGGAGGCCGCGGAGAGGTAAAAACACTCAGAAAAAATTCCTTCGATTCGGTCGGATTCGAACCGACGTCTTCTTGCATACCTTGCCAGACGCTATACCAACTAAGCCACGGAACGAACCTACGGACCTCACGAATTTTTCTATGTGCTTGCATCGTGTCTTTGTACTTGGTCTTTCAACGACTTTTTAGTCGTAGCGCCATCTATGAGAAATCTATGACAGATTTATCACCCAGTTAGTACCTTTACATCTACCAGTCCTGGCGAGAGATGTCGCTATTCACTGTATTAATTAATTTTTTATTGAATTGATATTCAATTATTTTTTGTGAAATTACTCCACTAGTTTGTTATAATTATTAATACAAAGATCGAACACTCAGAAAAAATTCCTTCGATCCGGTCGGAATCGAACCGACGTCTTCTTGCATACCGTGGCAGACGCTATACCAACTAAGCCACGGAACGAACTATTGTCCTAATTTCTTTTGACACATGCCAAGTAATATTTACTAAATACGTTATATAATAGATAACAAAGTAGTATTTCCTTTGCACTTATGATATATATGCAGGGCTCTCAAAGGCTGGCTACGCATAGGCAGCTCATCTGATGTTCCAAATGTCTATGGGCGACGATGACCACCTCATCAAGTGGCTCGTCGGCTCGTTTGCCTCCTTCTTTACATAAAAAAAAAAAACAAAATTACACCATTATGGAGTTTTATAGACGACGGTTACACTTCCTAGCAGTTATTAACACTTTTGTGTTTCGAGTCACATATTGAATTCAAATAATAATAAGTATTTTTATGGCACAATGTTATAACAAAATAATTATAAGTCATTATAATTAAAATTATAATTTTTCCAAAGTGGGTCACACGTGTGCTTTGTTTTTTTTAAGAGAAGATTAAAAAATGTTAGTCATTGCAGTATAATCGACAAAGAAATGTTTCATGGCTTTTGTAAAAAAAATCGAAATTAACAACAACAAAGGAAAATAAACTCATTAAAATACTTACTAAAACGGTTTATTAAAATAAAAAAGCACACACGCGCACACACGCAAAACTCTGAGTAGCTTACCTTGTACACAACGCTGCATGTTTATTCACGGCCACAACGGTCATACATACAGTGTTAATAACATCAGTTACGCGGACTACATGGTGCTGCTCAGCCCTTCGATTAGAGGACTTATGTCTATGTTGCAAGTTTGGGAGTCATACAATGTGATCCACGGACTCAAGTACAATGTGACGAAGAGCCAGCTGGTGATTTTTAAGGCAAGTACTAAGTGTTACTCTATTGTACCTGATGTAACACTTAATGGCGCTCGTTTGAATATGGTTACGAGGTTTAAGTACTTGGATCACTGGGTCACGGATGACCTTTGTGACAATGGCGACATCGAGAGGGAGCGCAGGTCGTTGGCTGTTCCAGCCAATATGTTGGCCCGCAGATTTGCACGATGTACAAAACAAGTAAAGATAACGCTTTTTGAAGCCTACTGCCAATCTTTTTACACGTGCAGTCTGTGGGTCGACTATACGCGGGGGACATACAACGGCCTGCGCGTGCAATACAACAACGCGTTCCGGGTATTGCTGGGGCTGTCGCGCTTCTGTACCGCCTCGGGTATGTTCGCGGAGGCGCACTCGAACGGGTTTGCAGCCATCATACGCAAGAGGTGCGCCTCGATGCTGCACCGCCTGCGCGACAGCCCCAACCGCATCCTGAGCGCGTTGTCCGCAGGCTGGGACTCGCCGATGCTCGCGCATTGGATGCGACAACATGCGGTCGTACAGAAATTAAATGTTGTTTTGTTTTTGTGTCGCCGTCCTTATGTATGGTACAATAAACTAACCCTTAGAGCTTAGCATTTTGTAATTTACTAACAGTTTCTGGACCAGTTCCGAAATAAATGATTATTATTGTTATTATTATACACAATGTCGTTAATATTCAAATGAAGTGCTATCAACTAAATTTTTGGAGAATTTTAGTCGTAAATGCGGCCCTAACGCACTAGCTCGGTCCTAAACCAGCCTGTGAGCCGAGTATAAGTCAATCGACTCGTGTTAGGTACCAATTCGTTCACTTTTATTTATTTTTATTTACTTTTATTCATGTGAAATTGCAATCACTTTGGGGTCCATGTGGTGAACATGAAGTATAACACACTCCTTACCTTTTCGAAGAATATGCTACTTATTTATTAGTGTGAAAGTCGCGGCTGCTCGTGTTTCGCGTATTACAAATAGCAACAAAGCTATTGACGCGAGAAGAGTGTCGGTGACAGACCGCAGGTCGTTGTTGCTCATCACCCAACGAAAGCAGAGCTCCAGGAAAATATGACGTAAAAAAAAAGAAAAAAAAAAAAAAAAAGGTCGCACCGATCGGCGGCGTCCCGATCGTGACCTACTTCCCGTCAGATCAACACCGGTCCTCCTCTCTCCGTAGTTTGTAGTATAGTTTTCCCGAAACTTCGTACCTACCGAATGTTACGTAAACTGCAAGTATATAGTTTATTATACCATATCACGCTGATAAACAGGCTATTTAATGAATATAATTCTGCACCCACCTGACCCAAAAATCAGTCTTTACACATTAGCAAGTAGGTCCTTGTTAAAAATGAAAATCATATTATGAACGTTTATAATTACAACATGGAAAGTCACTCGTATCTTTTAAATTAACTGTCTTTAACTTTAATTAACTGCCTCGGTGGCAGTTAACTGAACGGTTACCATGCCAGACTGCCACGCAGAGGTCCCAGGTTCGATTCCCGGACCGGGAGAAATATTTGTATGGCCTTCATTTATTTCTCTCTTGAGTTTGGGTGTAATTTGTGGTTATCTATGTGTGTGTCCATGGCACCAGCGACACAGGGGTTCCCTAGTGCGGGGCTATGTTGAGTGTGTGCGTTATTATTATTATTATTATTATAAATCTCCTAATAAGAAACACAGATTAAGTTTTTCAATTGAGGCAGGCAACGATGCCGGTGAAGGGCGCCGCCGCCCTCTGGCGCTCGCTACACGGCGATTAGCGGCGTATAAAGGCATGATGACTGATGGTGAAGAGAGGTCAGTCGCATCGACCTCGCGTATTCATGTGCAAATAACCGTAGCGGCGCGGGCGAATCAATCAGCGCGCCTAGTGGCGAGCATTGGCTTGCCGGGCAAAGCGAACAAACGATCGATGAATCGCAATTATTTACTTTTTAATTATTGGTATTTTTTTGTCTAAAAGTGTGCACTAGAACACGGCTTGCTATCAATTTCGGCTGTCAGCCGCGACCGAGTGAATGCGTTCCTTTTGTAGGTCATTGTACATATGCCGATATGACATCGAATAATATGTTTCACGGTCTAACTGTGTTTTTAAGTCTAATTTTCACGGTAAATAATCATATTAACACCTAACCTAACTTATTCAGCTTTTTTGCTATGCTACCGTGTATCATGATCTTGATAGTCTGTCACGTAAAGTGACAGTATGCATGCGATGAGAGCTGTCTGACAGAAATATATTCCCGAAGGGTTGTCTCGACGTGGGGCGACGCCATCGCGACAGAGTGCACTCTATTCTCGTCTGTTCACCTACCATCCATGTATACCATATCTGCATACGTGCCCACCACCACGTGAACCGCGCGGGCTATCTCCAGCTTTGTTGACACACCCCGTCCGAACCACACCTTTTGTTCGCTTTTAAAAATCATAAAAAGTATATCCTAAACGAAAAGAATTATGAGGAATGGTTGCTTCCTGGTTGAATAATAAAGACTCACGTTTGCTGAAAAGAAGCCCGCCCGCTGCAAATAACAGCTCCAATAAAATTCGCTTGTGAATTATTGGCGCAACGCCCGCAGCGGGTGAAGGTCATCTCACGCGGCGACTTTGCCAACCGCCCGCCGTTGTTGCTCATCACCCAACGAAAGCAGAGCTCCAGGAAAATATGACTTAATAAATGCATTTGCTGCACAGCTGAAACTAATTTTGCTAGGAAATCCACTCGATGTGGTTACCGTTTAAAGCGGAGCGCAAATTGAATCGTCTGCTCCGATTTCCCGAAGGCAATCGAGTTAGTGCGAGTGGCGATACTGATTGCTGAAGGGGTTAACAACTTTAGATTAGTATATAAACAGCTGGATAGCCCCACCGGCGACGACTCTTTCGTGGCCAAGAAAGTAACCTAGTTTTACATCAGTGTCACGAATGGACGCCAGTGTACACCTATTCTCATCTAATGGTATATTCCTATTCGTATTACAGTACCTACAAACACAATACATTACAAACTTTCATTAGTTATCGAGTTCTTAGGTTTCAGTCAACCGTGACCATGGGACCTGTAAAGGGCCCGAAACGTCGGTTTGTTTGAAAAAACAAATATACGCGATTTAAATCCGGAAAAATAGTTTCATTTCATTAGTTGTTTTTAAATTACTTTTGTAAGATAGATTTGGTTGTAACTGTAATCCAGTAAAGTGGTGTATGAATCATGAAGCACTCTCCTGCTAACGAAGGGGCTGCCCCAATAATGAGAGGCGTCCTCCGCCGGCGACCCTCCCGGCGGGCCTCCTCTCCGGCCGACGATAAATCAGGCCTACACTTTCGCTCGACATTTGATACAATTATTAACATATACAATTACGAGAAGGCAACGTATCGAAGTACAATACAGACCCACCCCCGGCCGCCGCACCACCGCGTTGTCAGGGGCGCTAGGCTCTTATTCTTCAACGTTGCGATCACGTGTCAATTACAACAGGGGTTTCCAATATCAAGCTTCTACGTAGTATGGAATTCGTTTAGCACGATTCGCTCGATGTCTTGTTTTGGGAAACGATTGTGCACGCGTTTATCGTTTATGTGCCAAGCATTGATTCAATTTTATGTTACGCGTGCGTATTTGAATAATGACTTTCGATCAGAAGGAAACAGTCTTAAAGTTACAGTTAAGACACGTGAGGTCGGAAATAAGGCCGATTAGCCACGGGCCGACGACGACGGCCAGCGGGAAAGATGGGCGTCATGGGCGCGGGGCGCGGCATGGCAGCTGCCGGGTGAATGATAAATGAGGGAAAAAAGCTTTTGGTCCGCTCGCGCCGCTTGCTGGTGTTTTAAGTTCTCATCGTCAGTTGTGATCTGTTTGACTACTACTAATAATCAATATCATGTTTTTTATAAGAAAATCCCATTTGGACTGGCGAAAGTGCACCTTGTACTCGGAAGCAGATATGGCTGACGACTTATTGAGCATTGGCCAACCTAAGTCAAATGTGTGTCTGACATTGCATAGTAATAGACTAGGTCATAAAGTCAACAACACATGGGGTATTAAGAAAAGATGCTTGCTGCAGAATTAAACCGAAAGTAACATAACCCAACTAGCACACAAGCTCTAATAACAAGCCGTAAAATAACCAGTTAGAAGTTCTTAATAACGGTATAGACTGCATTAACAAGTTCTACAGTTGATGTAGAAGCGGCTACAGCGCCAAAATGGGCACCTATTTATTTTATTTTATTTTTTTTTTATAATAATAACGCACACACTCAACATAGCCCCGCACTAGGGAAACCTTTTTATTCGATATTTCTACCGATTTGAGCCACTAGTATTCACCGTTGTAGATCTTTCGATTTTACAATTGTGGTATTGACGCGCTATACGTTTTTAGAAGTACGCCAGCAGTTAATATATTCTTATAAGCGTGCAAGCCCAAAAATCTAAATACACTTTTAAAAAACATTTAAAATCTGCTATATTCTCTAATAGACGTCATTTCTTAGTGGCTTCTTGAGACCGTTTCAGAACTGC
>NW_020653729.1:978345-990657 GCF_003589595.1 Hyposmocoma kahamanoa
CACACACACACACACACACACGCGCGCGCGCGCGCGCGCGCATTTTGAATTTAAGTTTTACTTTCAGTTTAAAAGTCCATTTTATAATTAAATTCATCTATCTAAAGTTCAAGAGTGTATAAGCGTAAAACTTTTTAATTTTATATTTTTCATATTTTGTTTATCTCTTACAATGTTTAATATTTTTTTTACTTTTAATATTTTCTTAGTAAAGCCATAATATAGTGTGTATTATTCCCAAGGGTGAGGGCCTGGTGACTTGTAGTACAGGTGTTGAGCCTTTAACAGACACCAGCTCCTACAAAAAGCTGTTAATGTTTCTTAAATTACGGAGAACCTTCATATTGGCCAAGCAAAGACTGGGTATTTCTTTGCATTTTGCGCCTGGCGTGTCATATACGACCGATTTATTATTATTTTAGCAAGTAAATTAATTATTATCTAATACTTTATTGTGTGCTGATCATAAACAATAATCAACTTAAAAATTTTTGCTTTCTTTTTTGTTTTTTAATTTATTATTTGTTTTAAGTTTGTAATTTATTATTTTAAATCTTTAATTCTCCGTAAGTACAAACTTCATACACTGTATACATATATGCTTCGTGTACACAGCACACTAATTTGCACAGACAACAATCTTTTTCTCTTCTCATTTTAATGTTCCGCGTAACCTTTTGGAGCTGAAAATCATTGCGTCGTTTTTGCGACGGTTTTACTATCTAAAGCGTTTTTAAACGAAGTTAATAACTCCATTCAAAGACTTCTAACTTCAAAAGCCCTCTACAAGACCTCAAAGTGTTATAAAAGGTACTTACAACTCTGTTTTACATCAAATGGCTATACAATAGCTCTATGACTAGTATTTCTATCTCTCTTGCGATTAATTTTACTATTGTACGGTTATCGTACGACTTGCTTGTTTAATTACTTTTGAATACGCTACTGAAGAACAAGTACTATATTCAATCCCTTAAACAGCTGATGTACACCTTTTTGGGCTGTACAGAAGTAATTTAGGCAGCTTGTGTGCTAGTTGGGAATGTTGTAATGTTGCACGTTAATGCAATTAAACATAAAATACATAAATTAATTAAACGCAAAATTGCTTTTGACTTTTGTGCGTGACAGTACCGGGCGTTTGGCGGAAGCGCTGATTGACTGAGGGAAAATTTCTATGGAACATTCTCGATGCGCCCACGACTTGCTCTTGCAACCCAGTTAGCGGGCATAACCAGCTTTCGCTTAGTCCGAGGCAGGCCTGTGCCGGTCTCGTTCAAGCTCCATCAACTACGTCTTCGTACGGGCATAGGCCGTTTATTTGTGTTTCTTGAATCTTACAAAGTTTTAAAGTGTCATCTAGCACCCCAATAAATAGATAGATAAATATATAGAATCTTTATTCACCACCAAGACAGATATATACATAGACACATGTTACAGACATTAACTTAGACGTAACACAGTAATATATTCTACTAATACATATATAGGGGTGTTATCCCGCGGCAACAAATTTACCGAACCTTCTCGCGTTGCCACACAAGTTCGTCCGGCGTCCCCCGGACTGTATTCCATACAGCACGTTCCACGTATCCCGTACTGCTCGTTTTCTGCCACTGCTGAACATCTAGCAGCCCATCGCCGTCAGGGGAGTATCATACTACAGCGGCAATCTCACGATAACTCACTTGTCGTATGATTTCTTTTCATTTTTATTCACACACAACACCCAAATCGAACGTCAAACGGTCGTATTCGAAACCGAACCGAAATGACGTCATACCGTATGATCACTCGTACTTCTCGACCGGCAAAGGCTGCAAATGTTATTCAGAACACAGTTATCCACTGAAAGTTACCGAACGTCCTGTTGTTTACAAAGCAAGAATGTAATATGGAAATCTCTTATTATTTTAAATAAAGTGTGGATTTTGTTCAATTGTATTAATTTATTTTAATGCAAGAGTAACGCATTCCTATCTTTTAGGCCATTAAAGTCTTATAAATGTCTAAAATGATTGAGACAGACAGGGTCCTGGACCCCGATTCTGAACTCTTCGATATTTTAAACGAATCGTTCGATTGGATATTGTTGTCCAATCGAAGGGCGCTTACCGAGTTATTCAGAACATTCCGAGTTAAACGTTCGATTGGGATTCGTATACGATATCGTTATCCAACAGCGTTTACGGAGTTAGTCGGTGAAACAGATTGTATTATATAAATAGACATTTTATACGTTCACGAGAACTCACTATGAATCGATCTCCTGATTACCAACGTCACAATGTCAAAGTCAAATAATTTATTTGCATATCACAGTTAAAGCATACAAAATACAATTTAAGTTGTTAGATTATTGTAAAGTATTTGGTGACGCCCTGTAAGGGCATGGCAAATTACAGAGGGTGTTTTGTTACAATAGATTAATAAATTTGATCCAACAAAATACATATTTCAAACAATTTCAATACATGCGTTATATTCATTCATTAATAATATTATAATAATATTCATAAAATTGTAACATTACACACTTATATACGAGAGGTTACAAAATAAAAATCGATAATACAATCTATTTATTATCGATTAATAATAAATTGTCAAAGTAGATTTCTTATTATAACTTTAAAATATTTAAAAATTTAAAAAGATACTCTACTTTAGATACTCTACCTACTAATGTCTTTCATTATAAATATTCTACCAAATTTTGATCACAGATGTATTCATTTATATTGTAATAGCTTTTTTTAATTAATAACTGTTTCAATGTTTTTTTTTCCAAGTCACTGTCTTTTTCTATGTCTCTAATATTTAATAGGTAAATTATTCTAAAATTTTATTGCCGTATAATGAGGACTTGACGTTACTAATTAATTTCAGATTGGTAACGGTTGTTTCTAATTTGTGTAGATTTCGGTTGTTTCTTTTTAAGGTTGTTATTGCAGTATAGTAAATTTACATGATTCGAAAATGTATATTAACGTGAGAGTGAGAGAGCGTGTTTTAAAAAAAGAGTTTTACACGATTCCATTTGGTTAACGTTTGTTAATATCCTAACGTCACCATTTCTGTGTTCCGGTTTTGAATGGTAAGGGTGCTGGTGAAATTACACATAGCACATGGGACTTGTCAATTGTTAAATGTCAAATTGTTATGGACAGGCGTATCGCTTACCATCAGGCGTACGACTTGCTCGTCCCGTCACTTGATATTATATATATTATATTAAAAATATATAGAATTTTAAAAAACACACTTCTTCTGAAAACATCTAATGTGAAATAATGTGAAAATATCTTTCTGTGTGAAAATGTCTGAACTTGCCCCACATAATTATGCCATACGACATTTTTAAATGAGCATAAGCGTAGTAAGCAGACAAAGAAGTTTCAAAATTGGTTACTCTTTTCAAATTTCTTAGAGCGTAAGTAAATGACGACAATCTGCCAGCCAGTGTTTGTATATGTTGCTTCCAAGTGATAGTAGAGTCGATTTCAATTCCTAATATAGTTGCGGGACTTGCAGTGCGTACATGAATGTACGAACTGTCCGGCTAGATGACAAAATATAATGATAACTTTACATTCAATTGTAGTAAAAAAGATCACAGCAAAGCGGCACGCGACGGGCACGCGCGGCGCAGATGGAGAACGGATGTTTTACTACTTTTGTTGTTTGTTACATTAAATTTCCATTCGTAAGTTAATGAATCAGCGGACTTGTGTAAGCGACCCGAAAGTTCGCGATAGAATTATCGCGATATTTAAACGGACATCACTTGGCAATATTAGACTAAACATAATGGAAATAATGCAGGGAGGAGAACCGAGTGACTTTCCGCCGAAGCGCACCCGGCGACCGGACGAATTTCCCGTCCAATTACAATCGGAGCGAATGCCTTTTCAATTACTACAGCTCGCAAACAGGCAGGCACGTTACAGCAACATTCTAATCCGCGCGTTACAGCCACGGAGACAAGACAGATGCCAGCCATTATGAAGTTTCGAGAACACTTCCAACGAAATTACTCTCGAGCGCGAAGGAGAACTGAGACAATCGGCGGGAGGGCGTGAAGCCGCGCGGATTCGCGAAGCTGCCAGCCGCAGGCCGCGCTGTGCCCCCGACCGCCTGTCACAATAATTAGTTTCAGCTGCCACTCCGCCTGTTACGACACTGCTACGCGCGATCAAATATACATCACACGCAATTGTGTCTCAAATTGAACACTACGACACCACGACTAGTTTGTCTCGATGACTTAAACTCCAGTTCGTGTAAAGTATAAACTATTTGGCACTCTTCTAGAGTAATTACAAACAGAATTCCGTACATATGGAAAGTCGTAACGGCCACAATTTGCCATGTTAACACAAATTTGACATAATTTTAAATCTCTTTCACATCAGCGATATACAGCTCTAAAAAATAGCGTAGCATTTGCTACGGCGTAGAGTGAAAATTATGGTGAAGCACTATGTTTTGGCGCCCTGCTAGGGGTGCTTTACAATTTGCCATTGAGACTTGTCAAATATTTTAGACAATTCGCTACCGGCCACCATCGCTGTAAAACACATGGCAGAGGCGGTATGTATTATTGATGTTGAATTGCAAAGTGGTAAATGCACGCTCCAAAAAGTAATTAATGTTATGTTACAGGCTAAATTCAATAGTAGGTATGTGGTATATACGCGAGTGAAACGACCGCTTCCCCATAACGCACTGCTTTATTCTCGATATGTCCGAGTGGTGGACGCAGCCACGGATGCATAAATACCTACATATATAACATATTCTCCTTCTAGTGATAACTACAACTATTATAACTACAGTAAGCCATTATTACTATAAAAGAGGAATCTAATATATTCATAATATATTAGAATATTTCCTATAATTAATAACGGAACGTTTACGTAACAATCTCATTGGTTGGACGACTGCAGCACTGTGCGAACTCTCTCCTTGGCCTATTGATTTATTACTCGTAACATGGTCACCATCGTTGAAGCCAAGGTGCCTCTGTTCTGCTGCGTCTCCTTCCACGTCGCTGATCCGTGGTGGGTGCATGGTAGTCTCACTTTCACCTAATGTCCTTGTCATGGAAGTATGAGGCTCATACATCTCGTCTCTTCTCTCTCTAGTCGAACAGTGTACATTAGATAACGGTGTTTATTGAAATTGTGGCGTCTCTTGCAACAATGAATGTGACGGCGACAGAAATGGCGGCGATCGCGATGGCGATTGTGCCAACTGTGGTTGCGTAATGTTCGGCTCCGGTAAATACGTATTCCTTTGCTCATTGTTAAGCAGACTGTTACTTGTTCCTTTGATACCAGCTGATTTTTGTGTCTTTTAACACACTCTTTTTAATTAATACAATCTTTTATTAGATACATGACTTTGAATTATATAAATATAATTATTTTTATTTACAAATTTCTTATACAATACAACATTGTCCTTCTCGAAAAATTTTGTCTTATTTTTCCGTTCCGAATTAGTATGCGTACACTGTTTATTTTTTACGTTAACGGTCACGGAGGGTAACAAATGCGACGATGACTTTGGATTAATCAACTCTAGCCGCGTCCTAAGTTTACGACCGAAAACAAGTTGTGCTGGTGAATGCCGTGTCGTATTATGATTGGAATTACGGTAATCCATAAGGTAATAAGCAATTTTAATTTGGTTTCTTTTGCTGTGCGACACGACATTAGGCACGATTTAATACCCTTTTTCACGACCTTAACATAACTTTCCGCCTGGCCATTGCTGGCGGGTGGTAAATGGGTGTTGTGACTTGTGATATTCCGTCACTTTTACAAAATCCATTAAATTCCAAAGAACAAAAAGCTGTGGCATTACCGTTTACTAAGGTCTCCGGCACTCCGAAACTCGACATAAATCGCATATTTTTTCTATGACCGCACTGGAAGTTGTTGAGTTACGCATATTGTACACTTCTACCCATTTTGTAAGAGAAAATCAATGTGTAGCCTATTAAATGGATTACATGGTGAGTCCCAAGATGCGATCGGAGCGAGGAGGTGAAGGGCACAATTGTATACATACGTCACAAGAATTTATTAACCTTTCTAATGCCTGGTCAATTCCCGGAAACCAAACCCTTGACCTAGCCTCAGCCTTGGTTTTGACAATACCTAAGTGCGAGGAATGCAGTTCCATCAAAATTTTGTCGTATAAACTCTCAGGAACCACCACTTTGTGTCCTCGCATTACGCAACCATTTTCTTACGACAACTGTGACCTGCAGAGATAAAATGGCTTCAATCGAATATCAGCATTTTTTGGAGGCCAACCATTCGTGATGTATTTTGCTACGTGATTCAAAACTATATCTCAATTAGTTTCTTCACACAATTTATCCAAGGTAACCGGCGCGCAGGTAACGTAACTCGCCCGATCACACGCTAGCTCGTCCTCGCCGCCACTGCACTGTTCGGTGCACATGTACTCGGTACAGTCGGGCGTAGTAGTTGGTGGGGGGGAGGTTGGGGGTCAGGCTAGCACGGGAGAAAAAGTCCGCACTATTATCAGCGCTTCTGATATATTCGATGGTGTAATTATAAGCACTTAGGAACAAGGCATATCGTTGTAGCCTATTAGCGGATACTTCCGGAATATGTGGGCCAAAAATTGATATTAGCGGTTTATGATCTGTTCGTAGCGTAAACAGTTTGGATCTTCCGTACAAATATTGATGAAAACGCCTCACACCGTAAATAATTGCGGTTGCTTCCTTTTGAATTTGTGCATAACGTTTTTCCGCAGCATGTAAAGTTCGAGAGGCGAACGCTATTTGTCTTTCTACTCCGTCTGAATCTACTTGGGATAAAATTGCTCCGAGGCCACTAGGTGAAGCGTCTACAGTTAGCATTAACTTAGCACTTGGATTATAATGCGCTAATACTTGTTCGGAAGCTCTTTAAATTCTTTAAATTTTTTAAATGCTAAATTATGCTCATCCGTCCAATTCCATTTGGAACCTTTCTTTAAGTATGTTGGACTGCAATCGGCTCCTAATCAAAATTGGAACAGACATTGCAATATTAGCATTGTACAGACCCCCCTCTTTTAGAAATACCAAAATGTTTACTGACTCACTTAACGATACGTTACAACTTTTATCAACTTTTAAAAATGTAGTATTAATAGGAGACATAAACATAAACATTCTCCCACATAGCATCGATTCCTGTGCGCAAGAATACCTAAACCTATGCTCTTTTCATGGATTACTACCCGCCCACACTCTCCCTACACATCAAAGCGGCTCTTGCTTAGACCATATTATGCTTAAATCTATTTTTAAATCAATAACATTAGTTACTAACTCTACAATAACCGATCATAAAGCTGCCCTACTAACCTTAAATTGTAAATTGCTTAATTCAACTCGCACGCAAATAATTTCTAAAATTAATATAAATAAACTTGAAGAAGATTTATGCAACATTGACTTTAACCCAGTTTATAATTCTGATGACGCGGATTATTGTATGTCTTACTTAGTAAATAATGTACAGCAATCAATATTAAGTAATAGCAAGGTCATGCGATTAAATAGTAAAAATTACAATATCAAACCTTGGATTACACCAGGACTTATTCGCTGTATGCGTCATAGGGATAAACTACATATGAAGGCAAAAAGTAATCCAGCTAATTTAATTCTACAAATATCATACAAAAGATATAGGAACTTTTGTAACGATCTACTTAAAAAAGTTAAAAGCTGTTATGATAAAAAAGAATTGGAAAAAGCTGGTACAGACAGTAAAAAGGTTTGGAAATATATAAAAAAGGTAACCTACATATCGAAACAGCATAAATCATCTACAGGATTATTAAAAAGCCACTCATCTGATCGTATTGCTGTTAACAAAGCAAATGAATTTTTCGTTAATGCAGGTAAAAATCTGGCACAGAAAATCCAGAGTTTTCCGCTTACTCAACCACGTTGCTCTCAATCAATCTGTAGTAAGTCTCTGGGATCATTTGTATTATTAGATACGGATGAAAGTGAGGTTGAAAGAATAATTGTAAGCTTAAAAAACGATAGTGCCACTGGTTGTGATAACATATCTAACAAAATACTAAAACAATTCAGGCACATTCTACTTTCACCGCTTACGATCATTTTGCAAAAATGTTTAACAAAAGGAATATTCCCCACGTGTTTAAAAAAAGCTTTTGTGGTCCCGGTACATAAATCTGGTAACCAAGAACAAATAACTAATTATAGACCTATTTCGTTACTGCCAGCAATATCTAAAATATTAGAAAAACTTATTAACAATAGATTTGTCTTGTATTTGGAGAGACATTCCATATTATCTAAAACACAGTTCGGTTTTAGATCTAAATTATCGACATCTGACGCCGTGCATCACCTTACGAATTTTGTAGCAAGGGAACTAGACAAGGGTAACAAAACTGTGGGTATTTTTCTAGACCTAGCGAAGGCTTTTGATACAGTTTACATCCCTGTGCTGTTACAGAAGCTTGAATCGCTTGGTATAAGGGGCATACAGCTTAAATTACTCGAAAACTACCTGGAGGACCGATCCCAATGTGTTAAAATAGGTGACATTCACAGTTCAGATCTGAAGTGCACTTCATTTGGAATTCCTCAAGGAAGTATTTTAGGACCAACACTTTTTCTGATTTACATTAATGACCTTTGTAACCTAGATTTACAAGGTGGAAAGATCATATCCTATGCTGATGATACTGTTCTACTCTTTTCTGCAAACTCTGACAAGGAGGTATACGACTATGCACAGCGTGGATTCAATATAGTAAATAACTGGCTCCAACATCATTTGCTAACACTAAATACGGATAAAACTTGTTTTATGCAATTCCATATGCGGAAATCAAAGTCATTTATATCTAACCCTAAACTATATGCTCACCATTGTTTTGACCCTACTAACAACCTGTGTATATGTCCAGACATTGCTATTACTAACAAGATAAAGTATTTAGGTGTTATATTAGATGACATCCTATCCTTTAAACACCATATCGAAGCACTAAGCGCCCGACTCCGTAAGTTAATGTTTGTGTTTAAAAAACTACGCGTTTCTGCTGATTTTAAAATAATCAGGCAAGTTTATTATGCATTATGCCAATCATTAATTACTTACTGCATTACATCATGGGGTGGTATAGCTAAAACTACTTTACTAATCATTGAAAGAGCCCAGCGAGCTGTCCTAAAGGTTTCTACCTACCGCCCTTTCCGTTACCCCACTGACCTTCTGTATAAGTCATGTAAAGTATTAACTGTAAGGCAATTATTCATTAAGTCCACAGTCCTCAAACAGCACGTATTGCTCCCATATATTACTGAAAACACTAATAAAAGACGAAAAGATATTGTCTGCCCCAAAATTATATCATCAAAACATACTTTTATTTCAAGATTTTTTGTGTTTCTTGGACCATTTTTGTACAATAAATTAAACGCTAAATATTCCATTTATAATTTCTGTTGCTTTAAGGTAAAGAAAATTCTCCAAGAAGCTCTTCAAAATATGTCCTATGAGGATACAGAGAATTTATTTATTATCGTAAATTAAATGTTGTCTTGTTTAAGTGTACATTTTTTATTTATTTTTTATTGGCAATTTATTATTTAATTGTTTAATTTTATTTCATAAGATTCTCCTAAAAAGTATTTATAATATTAATAGTATCCACATTTATAATTAGTAGTACTTTTTACCTGAAATACAGGAATTTCCTAGTTCAGGTACATGTGTTATTTTTACATTAAATCGCATAAGTAGTCTTTAGTTTTCTCTGTACATTATGTTACTGAATAAACAATTTTATTTATTTATTTATTTAATAAGTCGTATAAAGGACTAAGGATGGTAGAACCATTGGGTACAAAATTTTTATAATAATTAACTAATCCCAGTAATGATTGTAATTGATTAACGTTCACAGGAAGCGGTGCTTCCACCATTGCCTTAATTTTTTCTGGAGACTTTTTTAGTCCATCGTCCGTAACGACCAAACCCAGATAACTGACTTTAACTTTGAAAAATTCAGATTTTTCACGTTGCAATGTCAACGCGGCTCCTTGTAACCGTTTCAGCACCGCATGTAGCCTTTCCAGATGCTCATCCCTATCTTTACCAGTTACAAGCACATCATCTAACAAACGCAGTACCCCATCCATACCTGAGAAAATACATTCGATTGCGCGCTGGAAAATCGCACTCGCGCTGCCGAACTAGGCCGCTACAGCCGCTAAGCCGAACACTAAGCGGATATATTACATTCACTTCATTTTAGCTTAAGTCTCTTGTTCTTTTCTTAAAAATGTAAATATGTTAAGTATTTCGTTTTTCTTTGTGTTTGTGATGCCAAATAAACAAATAATAAGGAATTATAATGAAATAATAATAATTGAATAGGCCGCGGTGCGTATTTATACAAGTTAACCCTTGTGATACTTCATTAAGAAGAAACTGGTTGTAGGCCATACACAAATCTAGCTATGAAAATTGTTGACCCTCGTGCAGTTTAGAGAACGATTCATTTACCGTCAGTAGTGGATAATGTTCAACAAGCAAATGTTTATTCAGACTGACGGAGTAATCGGAGCGTAATCTAACCGTACCGCTCGCTACCGGCACCACCGGTGATGCATACTCGGAAAATTCAACGGGTGCGAGAATACCCCAATTGACCAGTTTATCAATTTCTGTTCCGACCATGTCGCGTAATGCGAATGCGACGGGGCGCGCCTTAAAGAATACTGGTAGTGCGTTATCCTTTAAAGACAACTTAATTTTGTATTTATTAAAGGTTTCCAATTTATCAGAAAATAACTCTGTATATTTTTCTTTGATATTCTTAAGAAGCAAATCCGTCTCCTGATAATAATTTACTGATGTTAACTGTAGTTTAAACAGAGAAATAAAATCTCGGCCCAAAAGGGGTGGGCCACCATCCTGAACTACATAGAAATCCAGATCACGTGTTATTCCGACGTAGGAAACGGGCATTCGAACTGTACCTATACAATTTATTTTTTTACCGTTATAAGTCGTCAGCTGTTTACGCGTATTCGATAATAGCAAATCTATGAAATGAATTTTATAGTAATTTTCAGAAATCACAGTCACAGCGGAACCGCTGTCAATTTCAAATTCAAATTATTATTTTTTAATTGTTATGGTTTCCATCATCGGTCAAAGGGGGGACCCTTAAACAACGGATATAAAAAAGCTGATCATCGTCATCGTCACCATCGTCACCGCCGTCCGTGATAACATGATTCACTTTTGTGCACATTTTCTTTAAATGGCCTTTTTTGTTACACTTTTTACACACATAATATGAAAATCTGTACTCCGACGTTTTATGATTTGTATAACCACATATAGCACACTTCACTTTTCCCGAATCACCACGTTTGTATTTTTTAGAGATTTTATACAATTCGTTACCGGGCGTTGTGCTGGCGCCAGCGGAGGCGCTGTACGAACTGGCTGTAGCAGCTGCGCGAGCGCATTGTAAATTTTCTGCTAGCTCCACAACCTTAGTTAATGGTAGTTCTGTTAAATCGTGAGCGTAGATATTTTCTTTTTCAGGGCCTGGCTGCATTCCCATTATAAATCTATCGCGAAGCGTTTCTTCGACATTTTTGAAGTTGCAATGCGCTGACAATCCACGTAGCCTCGCTGCCCGTTGTGTAGAAGTAGAACAGCTGTGTAGAAGTTATGTCTTTCAGCAAATCCGACACGCTTCAGTGTGAAATGTTCGTATAGAAGTGACAATATTTCTTTGTAGGGAACGTCTTCTATCGCTTTTAGGGCGTGTTAAATCTGCTGCTAACTTATAGGTACTTTCGGCGAGTGCGCTGAGAAAGATCGCTCTCCTCTTTTTGCCAGTTGGATCTTCTATCGCGCTAATATTACTGAACGCGACTCTTATAAGTCTGCCATATCTGAATACTATGATCAAACGATGATAGAATTCCAAACTGTATTCCAGCCATTTTAATTAATTTCTAATGCGGGTGAACGTAAATAAAATCCTCGTCGCCTGTGATATATACGCGAGTGAAACGACCCATTGCCCATAACGCACTACTTTATTATCGATATTTTTGAATGGTGGACGCAGCCACGGATGCATAAATACCTACATATATAACAGTATGTATGACTTAAAGCAACTTTCTAAAACATACTTAGCTCTAGATCTGAGCATAGATTAGGTATCATAATCACGCGGGTTTTCGTATATTTAACA
>NW_020653729.1:1000657-1022418 GCF_003589595.1 Hyposmocoma kahamanoa
AAGCGTCGTATGCTTCTTGATAATAAGCACCAGTGAATGGAAAAGTTAAGACTTGACACTAAATAATGCATCCGTTCAGTATCCGAAAGTGTTTCATTTTTATGTACTAAAGAATTAAAAACATCATAGAACTCGGCCCATAATTTTAAATTCCCATCGAATGTAGGCAAATTAATTTTAGGCAATTTTACTTTTAAAAGATTAGGGGGTGATGACCTTTAGTTTTGTGAGGAGGATCTGAATTGATATTGGATGCCGTTAATCTTTTATGAACAGCAACATTACTGTAGTAGCACTCATCGAATCTCGCACGAATTTGATCTTGTTCATGAGTGCATTCAGGACTCAAAAGAGATAAGATGTCTTCATGAGCATCTTCCAAATGTGAAAAAATATTTTCTGAATGTTTGAATAATAAGCAAGAAGTGTCTCAAGAGCGCATTCATTGTTATCAGCTGACCGTGCGATTTTCGAGATTTTTGATAATCGATTAATAGCTAACGTTCGCTTTCTACGCAAAGCTGGTAAATCACGTTCAGTGGGAGCTTCGACTTCATAAGATTTTGATTTTACTAATTTACGTGTTCGCTTCATATTATAAATTTATTTGTAATAAGGAACCAAACAAAAGATATTTAAATGTTGTTATTTGGCAGTATTTAAATAGAACTACTAGTCTTTGCTTCGAAACTGAAGACAATAAACAAAAATGCTAAAGAAAAATTAACGCAATTCAAATAAGTTGCAATATGTTGTTGATACGCTCAACATAAATAACAACATAAACCTATACATACGACCGTTACCATCGTACGCCCTAAACTACGTCCAAGTCAATGGCAAACAACAGAATCTCAATCAAGAAAACTGCAAACAACAACACACTTCAACAGGTACTTACCTGATCACCAACTCAACGAGCAGCGAAACGTTCGAAATATACAAAAAACTCACTTATAACATATTACTTTGAGTCCTGATGATAATTACGACTCACTATTGTTCAAATTAACGTAAACAAACACTTTCTATTTCTACGTTTACGTTCGCTCATGAGAAAACAGTTATTTTTCGCTCGTGACGTATTCATGACCACTGTCGCGTTACCTTTATCTGCACGGAGGATGACTAATTCAGTATCTTCGCGGAAGGCCTTCAGCGCGTTGTATTCATTTCGAGTAAGAAAAATAGTTTCATTTCCTATGTGTAACAATCGCGAAAACCTAAGAACTCAGCATTACTGAAGTCAAGGAGTGTCAGCATAGTCAATTGTTGATTATTATAATTGTTGTTCTATACCCAAACTGATGTCATCAGTGATTTTCATGAGTGCAGTATAGTCGTACGGAACCAATGCGGAAACCGGACTGGAGAGGATTGAAAAGGTTGTTCCTGTTTAGGAAATTAGTCAACTGATGGTGAACAAGCTTTAAGGATTGAAATAGGATGGTAGTATGTAGAGGTACTGGGTTTGGTTTTTTTTTGGTAGTGGGATGACATAAGCGTCTTTCCAGCCAGAGGGAAAAACACAGGTAGAGACAGATTTATTAAGGATTTTGATAATGACGGGAGTGGAGATCGAGGAGAAGAATGATCATATTACGACTAATGCAATCACCACCTACATCATTGGAGGCGATAGCTATAACGTTTCTCGTAACGTCACAGTCAGTAAATTGATTAAGAATAAATGAAGAATAGTCAGGAGCCAACTCTCTCTTTTTCTGTAGGTTGTGGTTACAAGGTAATGATTATTAAGGTTATCGAGGTTCAGATTTAGAGAAGAATTATTGCTATGAGATTTACCAACTCCAAACGACTTAAGAAAATTCCAAATTTTAGTGGGGTTACCATTTTCGATGGACTTGTGGATATGAAGTCGCTGAGCGTCCTGATCAGTGTATTGCAGCGATTTCTGACTCGGTGATATTTTTTGCAATTTGCATCAGAAGGTTCAGTTTTGTACCTGGTTTTCGTACGATTCTTCTTCTCCATAACATTACGAAGGTCACTATTCAATCACGGTGCAGGTAGGTGCCTGATACGAACAGGTTGTACCGGTGGTGAGTAGCAACTTTAATAACTTGACTTGATCATCCACCAAGCCAACACTATCCACTACCGACCAATCAACTCTACTCGCGTCTTCCCGCAATCGAGTCAAGTCCATGGCTCCAAAATTACGTTGCAGAAGAATTTTAGGCTTAGCCTTGGGCATGCGTATCCTGTACGACAGGTACACGAGATCGTGATAAGAAAAGCATCGCCGTGTATTGACCATGCTTGGTGACAAGTTCAGGAGAAGAGACAGCGGTGAGGTCCATAAGAGAGGGAGTACAGTTAGCAGAATGATGCGTAGCATTAGATGGAAGAATATGCAAGTTAGATTAATTTATAACAGAACGAAAACTACGCGAATGTTAATCACTTTTAAGAAGGCATATGGGTATGATCATAAGAAGAAGCAACGTCTTCGAGAAGCTTTTCAAGAGCGAAGAAGTAGTCATTCCTCAGAGATGGGCAATAGTGAACTCCCAGAAGTAGCTTATGATGGGACAAAGTAGCTTCCAAACTGTTTTTCCAAAAACAGATGTTCTGCAGTATTGGGTGGCGGGGGTTGAGGTGAAGTACTGAGGATTGCAAAAGGAATATGGCTACGAAGGTAAATAGCTACCTCACTGTGAGAAGAACTAGTACGGTCGTTGTGAATCTTTTGGAAACCTGGAAGACAGAAAGAAGAAGAAGCAAGACAAGGATTTAAAAATGTTTCGGACACAAGAATATTCTAATATTATTATCGTGAATATTTTTGTTATCAAACGTACCTAGCATGTCCGCATAATGTGCTGGAATACTCTGCGCATTGATGTGTACTACATTGACATTCTTAGGTACTTCCAAGAAGGTATTGTGTAGTAACTCATCAAGGGCAGGCAAACTGTGGAAGCTGTCGTCTGAGACTCAGAGGAGCAAGACATATATAACTTACTTAGATCATTTATTGAAATATCCATAATTTAATTAATCAGTATATAAGTAACAATTATTAATAATAATAGTACATCTAAAATTTAAAGAAATTAAATTGAATGAATAAATTAATATATATGATAATAATATATAATAACAAAATTGTAAAATAAAATAAAAATAAATTAAAATATAATAAAACTTTGTATCCACCAGCCGCCCAGAAAACACGAAACAAATATATTACAATTTCATCACAAACAATCATGGAATGGAACGCAGATAAAATTCAGCGACAGAAACGCAACGCAACAGAAAAAAAAATCAAATAAATATTATTTAATTATAGGAAATGAAATTATTTTTCTGGATTTAAATCGCGTATATTTGTTTTTTCAAACAAACCTACGTTTCGGGCCCTTCACAGATCCCATGGTCACGGTTGATAACCGTCAGAAAAAATGGTGGGTTTTAGTAGTTACATTTTTTGCACGAATTAATTTTTAGTTTATGTATATTACGTTGTGCGATTCTTGATTATTTGTTACCATTAAGTTGATGGCTCTGAAGCCAATGCTTTATAAATAAATAGATAAATAATAATAGTATTACTACCAGTCAAAACAGAAAAAGTGAAAGTGGTTGTTTTACAAAAATGTTTATTTTATTTTATTTTATTTTACATTTGTAGGGAAACTAACAGCTAGGTACAAGTACATACAAAAAAATAAATACAGACGGCCAATTACAAGCTTCCACAGATAATAAATAAGCTTTATGTTTGGTCTGTGCACAATTAATGAGGAAAGAATTTAGAAAACAATATGATTAAAAAGAGAAATTTGTCCAAAGAAAAAGAAAAGAATTACACTCTAACAAGAAGAATTAAAAAACTTATTACTAAGAAGTCGTTTAAGTTGGTCAGGTGTGGTACAAAATAAGTCAATATCGTGCTGTTTTGCTATTTTGTTATAGTATTCACTCGCCCTAATGAAGTATGAATTTCGTCTGTAAGGAACATGAAGTATGCTGGGATGTCGAAAAGAAGCCACTGGAACACGTAAACCAATGTTACTGAGCAGCTCAGGACAGTCGACCAAAACCACTTGCTACTTTAAGTAAATACAGAACATCAGCTATCCACCTTCTTTTATGTAACGGGAGTATATGAAACTTTTGACACCGCTTATAATAATCAGAAATATAGATCTTGGATCTAAATTGCAAATATCGTAAAAAACGTTTTTGTATTCTCTCAATTCGCGTTTCGTATATTTTGTAACAGGGATTCCATATTTGAGAGGCGTATTCTAAGTGACTACGCACAAAGGCACAGTAAAGTATTTTAAAGGTTTTTATTGAGCTGAAATCTTGTGACATACGCATTATAAAACCGAGCGCTCTAGATGCTTTATTAACAATTTCATTAACATGAACGTCAAAAATTAATTTACTATCAAAAGTTATACCAAGGTCACGTATCGTAGTTACTCTAGTGATATCAATGCCTAAAAGTTTATATGAAAATATTATTGGGTCAGATTTACGCGAGAAAGTACAGACATTGCATTTAGACGCGTTTATGTCGAGTTTGTTCAGGTTACAGTACTTTTCAAATCTGGAGAGGTCTTCTTGGATTCTCTGCGCGTCACGAAATGATTTAATCGGAAACATTACTTTCATGTCATCAGCATACAAAATTATTTTAGCATAAATAAAACATAATGATATATCGTTGATGAAAATATTGAAGAACAATGGACCCAGCAATGAGCCTTAAGGAATGCCGGAAGGTATTGGCATAGATGAAGAGGTGTATCCATTCAATACAACAGTCTGGCATCTCTCTTTTACATAAGAAGAGAACCATCTATACAAGTTACCCTTTATACCAATATTTTGAAGTTTACGCAGAAGTACAGTGTGGTCAATACGATCAAAACACTTACTGTAATCTGTGTAAATTACATCCACTTGTGATGGCTCGGACATGTGTTTAGTAAGGTAGTCACTACACAAAAGAAGGTTAGACGTAGTTGATCTGCCACTCAGGAATCCATGCTGTTCTGGACATAGTGCCTGCTTAACGGACGCGTAAACCTGGCCATAAACGATTTTTTCCAAAATTTTTGCAAACAAACACAATTTTGATATAAGCCTGTAATTCTGTACTATGTCCTTTGGACCTTTCTTATGTATGGGCGTTATGTATGCAGACTTCCAGATTTTAGGTACAACGCCTTCAATCAGTGAGCGACTAAATAATATACAAAGAGGAGTGCAAAGAGATTTAGAGCATCTAGAGATAAGTATTGCAGGGATATTATCTGGGCCGGCTGACTTGTTCAGGTCAAGAAACTTTAATAGCTTGCATACCACAGACGCGTTAACTTCGATATCGCCTATTTCACATGCGGAGTTAACAATGTCGTTAGGTGCGCTGTCAGTTTGAGGGCTATGTGAGAAAGTCGAATAAAAGTCATATTACATATGACTTCCCCATCACTAGACGTGCGCTGCGCGTATTGAAGTGCAGCAGGATATGTGTTATTATGATTCTTTAATTTCACATAGGACCAGAACGCTTTGGGGTTAGAAGTGATATTTTCCTCAACATCCGACATATACTTATCAAACATTGCTTTTTCTAAAATCCTTGCTCGATCTCTTAAAGTGACAAAGGATTGAAAGTCATGCCGGTTACTATATTTTTTATACTTTGATTGATATTTATGCTTTTCTTTTAAAACCTTTATAAGAGGCCTACCAAACCATGGAGGGTATTTTGATGACGAAGTAACTAATTTTAAAGGCACAAATTCAGTTCGAAGGTCATTCAGCACGCCATAGAAAAAAGAGACGGCATCATTCAATGAACCGCGATGCAATTCAAAATTCCAGGCAATCGCATGGAGTTTACAATTAATAGAATCATAATCCCCAGACTGGTAAAAATATTTTATATAGAGCCGCGACTTAAGAGGATGGAGTTGTACAAAGTTTGCAGAAATACATAAAGCAGGATGATATGGATCCTCTGGTACTAAATCTAACATTTTGATTTTGTTATTGTCTAAAAAATTATATTGTGATAAATTACATAAATTAAAAGACTCAAATAAATCCGTCTGAACAGAACCCCTAATACCCCCTGGAACAATAGACCCGTGGGCCATCTCGTCTGCCACCCATATCAAATTGGACATGTTAAAATCTCCAATAATTACAAACTTATCGCAAGGATTATTCAAAACAGTGTCAGAAAGGTGCTCAGAAAATAATGCCAGTTGGTTAGTTATTGAGTTACCTATGTTTTGATTGCAAATATATACAGTACATAAATTGAGTTTGAACGCTACCTTCGGCTTCTGGTGTTGCAACGTAAGAGTTACCCACAAGTCTTCAGCGTTAGAGCACCAATCGCTGCGAACGGCCGCAGTGAGTTCTTTACGTATAGCGATCAAAACTCCATCCACCCAAGGATTGTTGAGTTTTAGCATAATCCCGGTCACGTCTCCAAACCATGTACCTACTGTCAAATAATTCACTATCTTTTAAACCTTCTAATAACAAAGTTTCCGTTAAACATATAATATCAAAAGAGTTCAAGCAAATATTTTTATAGTAATTAGAAGTTTTAGTATGCAAGCCACGTACGTTCTGATAATAAATGTTAATCATTTTTGAAACAAGATGTGTTAAATACTGAATGATATAATGTATAAAGGTAAAATAAATAAATATATGTAGTTAAAATAAAGTGAAAGCGTGAACTCGTTGCAAAAATTAAATAAGTAAGCATCAATGCGCGTAAAATAAAATAAATAATGCGATCGCTATTATCTTGCTTAAAAAACATATTAGCGGGCGTCTTAGCAAACAATCGACACATGTAGGGTAAACAATAGCAGCAAGCGGCGGTGGGGATCGCAACGAGACCGCGCGACAGCGAAACAAAGGTGCACGCACTGACGACGTGATAAGCGAGTTAGTTGGCTGCCAGTGGCTCGCAAATTATAATATGTGTTGTTAATGTATTCAACACAAGTATGTATAAATTTTGAAAGTTGAGACGAAATAGTGAGTGACAAAAGTAGCTTTGAAGCGAGCACGATATAACTCTGACATTTACTAAGCAAAAATAATTCAACAAAAACGACATCAATAAAACAATTTAAAAATAATCTTATTATAAGTAGTAACAATGTTATAGTTACAATTATACTAACTTTTTTAGATCCGCTTCCGACTTTATAGTTATAACGTGCGACGTGGGGCTTTTCCTTGCATAAATTTTGCACCCCTTTACCCAGGTAAATTCAAAATATTTCTCCTTAGCCAATGTCTTCGCTTTATTTAGTAAGAGCTTGTCCTCCAGAGTCAGATGATCGTTAATAAAAATCCTGTTTACCCCGGGAAGTTTCAGGTCCGTTGGAATAATAGTAAAATTCTTAGCTGCAGCCACGAAGTCCTCCTTCTGATACCTGTTATGCACCGACACGATTATAGTTTTATTGACTTTGTCATGTCTCATGGGAATCCGAGCTACGTAGTTTATATTTTCTTTAGGTATAGTACATTTAATGTGATCGCCAAGTTTGGCGAAAATCTGGAACAGGTTTTCTGATTGCGTTACGGGCACTCCTTTTATATCAATATTGTTCATACGAGATCTTCGTTCCCCATCTCGAACTAAGCTTTCCAGCTTGTCCATTCGCTGCTGCAGCATCTTAATCTCATCTCTTGTTTTAAGCAGTATCTGGATTTCTTTTTCGATATCACTTATCCTGTTTGATAATGTAGGGACGGTGGTAGCCGGGGATATTGGAGACGAGTGAAACCAACGAATGCTGTTACAAGACTGAATATTTATTGTATATAATTATCCTAAGTACATTACAGTACTACTAAATAAGTATACTACACTTACTACATCACAATAAGGTGTCCACAGAGTTATGCATGAAATTTATAGATTCCTTCACATCCACAAGCTCCGGTTTCAGATTTTTCAGTTCAGCTAACTCCGCTAGCTCGTAACACTAGCCACCAGCTGCGGAAGTGATGCTGTTAAAGCTGTTAGCCGCTTTAGTTCCGTCATCACATCGTCGAGGTCCACAGTAGATTTAAGTGACTTGGCTTTGCTTGAAGATAGGTGGGGACTCGCTGAATTTTTGCAAGTAGTGCATCTCCAGGTGGCTTTTCGATCACCAAGCTTACGATAGCCCACTTCCGTAATCCCAGCGCAAGGAAAGTCGAGATGACAGAGACACACCGAACATTGGACTCCGTCTCTAAATTCAGCATCACATCGTTTACACTTGAACATTGTTGCTAATACTTTGGGAACTACTGACTTACAAGAGACGACAAAGTGGTGGGGTATATGCGTGTGCACAGTTCGACGTCGATTGACTGACTGTGTTATAAAACATGATCAGAAAAAACGGTAACTAAGATTATGCTACGACTAAGTAATACCCACAAGAGACTAAATATAAAAATGATACAAAATCATGCTCTTAACATCAATAAACAGTACAAATATAGGTAATTCAGAGTAGTGGCAAACAATAAAAAACAAATTGAATCAAAAAACAAAAACAAGACTTACTAAGCATTACTACTACTTTTTTGAAGTGGGGGCACGCTTTCTGCGAATAGCCGCGCTTTCCACTGGTGCTGCCAGCGTGGAGGGGCCTCCAGCAGGATCTTAACGAACCGTGCTAGCCACTGCCGATGTCTCCGGGAATTGTTGGAGCTCCGCAGACGTGTGCATAATGTGCCGCTTACTCCCTTCGCCAAGCATTGTAACGGGCCCCTGATTTGTCCACAATATGTACGAAATGTCCTTTTGTTACGATACGATTAAAATTTTCTCCAAAAGTCTCTGAAGTGTTAAATCCCCTTGGTGGGTGCGAGCCTCCTTTAAGGAGAGCTCACAAGGCCATGCGTTAAAGTCCACCACATCGCCGGAACGACGCGAGTTGGGGACTGCGCACGTTGTCAATGGCATTTCGTGTTGGATTTTTTTATAATACCAAGTGACGGGGCGAACAAGTCGTGTGTCGGGTGGAAAGCGACACGCCTGTCCATAACAGGTACAGCGCCACTTAGAGCTTTAAGTCGTAAAGATCTGAGGGGCACATTTCACTTCGAAACCGGAACACGGTAATGCTGACATTATGTAATGCTTGGCGGCAGAAATAGGTAAGGTGGCAGTACTCCCTTGGACGAACTCTTTCACGAGAAGCTCTACGGCTACTCAGTAATGGATACAGTTAGTGTTCAGTAAAATGACGAGTCAGTGTCATTTCCGCAAATTATTTTAAATTTTTGGCGCCATTACTACCTTCATAGTTTTATTGAAAAAAGTACTCCTTTGTGTAGGAAATGAAACTATTTTTCCGGATTTAAATCGCGTATATTTGTTTTTTCAAACCAACCGACGTTTTGACGAAGGTATTTAATTAATAACTATTGTAACTATAGTGAAAAAATATGGTGATTTGCATCAATATTAGACATAACTGGTTGAAGACTGTACCACCTCAGTCAACCGTGACCATGGGACCTGTAAAGGGCCCGAAACGTCGTTTGTTTGAAAACACAAATATACGCGATTTAAATCCGGAAAAATAGTTTCATTTCCTATGTGTAACAATCGCGAAAACCTAAGAACTCGATATACTCCTTTGTGATTTTATACATACCTATCGCTTCTGTACCCTCGCACTACCTGAATACGTGCTCGTGTAACGCATTTAAGTCGTTCTAGGGAGCAGAAACTTCTTTATATGATGCGTGGTTAAACCGATTTACTGTTTTTTAAACGCGACGACTACCACAATTTGCTACCTTTGATTTTACTCTTGACATTCCGGGAAGTATGGGGACGATTTTTAGGTAACTTTAGTTTCGAGGAGAAAATAGACAATAAAACAAACAATTTATTATTTTTTAAGACAGTTTTTTGAAGGGTGTACTTAAATTAACAATTTAGTAAAAGAGAAGTAGGATGTTACGAGATGTGATGATATACGTATGTGACGACCGAACTAGCTCATAGTTATCACATAATTTTTTAATGCAGGCTGTCGCCGCTGCGCGCCGCCAGCGCGACACGAGTAGCGCATTAGCGCGCGCCGTCGTCGGCGACTCTCGTCTATAAATGTGTATTCCGTGTATCACTCTCGCTGCGGGCTACCTTACCACCACCACAGTGTCGTAGCTAGAAGACAGCTCTCGCGTCCAATTTTGCACTGGTATTGGTCATGTTCCTGTAGTTATTACACAATTATGCTATTACACATGTCCTTTGTATTCGAGTGATTGTTTTCGCTCTGGCAGCTCGCTTTCATTCGAAATCATTACGCGTCGCGCAGCTCGCGCCCTACTTGTTCTTGTTTAGTTAAACGTAAGCACGATTGTACTAGAATGAGTCTTAGCGACGTAGGCGAGTAGGCGTTTATCAAAGTCACCTCGCATCTGGAAAATAAACGAGGTATTTTTGCAAAGGTTTGTGCTTAAAAGAGAACAAGGCAGCGCAGCTTGTGCGTTTTCAACGGCTTAATTCATTTTACAGCCTAGCGAGGCGACGCACGGTTCGTCTCAGATCATCGACAGCCTCCACTAAAGCATGCTTATAGAGTGCATTTAATTGTCGAGCGGCATTCTGCGTGCTGGTTAGAAAACCTTTATTGTGGTAAAATAATATAAATAAGTACGTTTACTTCAATAATGAAGTAAACGTATATATTAATACAAAGATCGAACACTAAGAAAAAATTCCTTCGATTCTGCTGGAGTCGACTGGCGAAAAATCAAAGTATATATAAAAACCTAAAACACAGATCTGCAACTAGCACACAGAAAAGTTCGTAAGGTAGTTCGTTCCGCGGCTTAGTTGGTGTAGCTTCTGGCACGGTTTGTTGGAAGACGATGGTTCGAAACCAGCTGGATCGAAGGAATTTTTTCTTAATGCTCGTTCTTTGTACTATAAAATTATAACAAACTAGTGGAGTAATTTCACAAAAATAATTGAATACCATGGTGGTCCGTGACATTCAATAAACTTAAAAATTATGTTTGCCGTGTTCAACTATAATATCGAATACAAAGATATAATATAATGCGTGACACAAGTGTGTTCAGCTAACGAAAGGCCAGATGGAGTGGCTATTAGAGAAGTCGGCGCGGCACAAGCAGCAATCAGCGAGCGCAGTTTTAATTCGGTTAGGCGGCGATTGGCCATTCAGCCCACGGCCGCAGCGCGGACTCGACGCGTGAGGGTCACCGCGCCCGTCTTCGCGGAACGACGGCTCGCAGCCACTTCAATGCTTATCACGATCTTCTTCAAAACTTTTCCCTGCAATCAGCACTCAATTTATCATTGTTTGACGACGTTTCATCTCTTCTTAAGTGGAGCGTAAGCAAATTTGCGTTCTGTGCTGTTGGCTTTTTCTGTGATGAGGAATTTTGAATTTGACGTAGCCTGTATTGTAAATAGGACTAACTTCATTATACCTAAGTACATTACATGTCCAATGCGATATCGTAGTTACAATAATACGCAGTGACTCTTAAATATTTATTTTATCGTAATTTTCATACATACGCCATTTTCGTCTAACTATATTATCTTTAATATATAATATGCGTGTTGGTGTAAATGACTTTCGTGCACTTGGTCGCATTAAAATTGAAATTGTTATTGATGACTGCATAACCTGTCACTAACATGATTACCTATATTTAGTTCCCGTAACATTTACCAGGAAGTTATTCATGTTAAGCCATTCTAGTACAGACCCCGACACGCGTTTATTTTGAATTCTTTACTGATGGAAAGAAATTATAGTGAATTACAGATCTAGTCTTATAGACAATCAAAGAGTGATAGAGCTGATCTGCTCCTACAATTTAGGGATGTGAGTCGTGAAACTCTTCGCGTACAATCAAATAGGAGGCAACAAGGTGCAGTCTCATTTAGTGGAGGTGGTGGGCGCTATTCCCTAGATGGTTACAGGTGTATCACCATCTGAACCATTGGTAATGATCTGACTTGGGAGATCGCACGTTGATACTGAGACGAATGAGAGTTGTTTATTACCCGAAATATTAGGTTTTATTTAGTTAAAACAATGCTTGAGACAGAGTATCAGTGACATGTAACATATGTTGTCTATGGCTTATACCTTATATATTAGGTATATGGCATTCACCACATTCTCCCAGGCGTCCTTCTGCAGAAATCTCGAGCCTCTTTCCATTCCTCCTCATCTTTGTCATCTATTTCCGGGAGTCTTGTTTCCACCGGGGGATAAATGGAGGTTCGCCACTATCGATTCTCCCCCATTAAGGAAGTCCGCTTCGAGCAATTCTACTTCCTCCATGATGGGGTCGTGCTTGCTTTGTATGGTGGTTCTTCAGCAAAACTTGTTGAGGGTTATTTAACCATAAAGGCAAAGATTGGCCATTTGCAGAACTCCTGGAGTAATGCAGTGTAAGAACATTCGTTTGTGGGGTGTAATGTGTAGTTCGTAGCCATACCTACATAGTAAAGAGTGGATTGCGTGCAGTGTACCCGTCAGTACATATTCCCACGTATATAGTTATGGGTAAATGACGGTAAATGTGACAAACGTCAGGACCAATTCTAGTCTACCGAATGGTACTGTTATATCATAAAAATATAAAATAAAGTCGCTGAGTTTCCCATTGCATTTAAGTCAATGCAATAGGAAACCGAAAACTCGTGCAACCGGGCATGCGCGGAGCAGGCAGTTTGGATTGGATTTGCATGAGGCACAGACCTGTTTTTTGAGAATAAAGTGTTTTAAAAATAGTTTTTTTTTAATAAAAAGCTTTTCCTGACCCGCCCCGTAACATTGGTGTCAGAAGTGGGATTGCCAGTGTTGATACCGTCATTATTTTTCGTCTTCTGGTATCAAAGTCAAAGTCAAAGTCAAAGATCATTTATTCCATAGGTAAAATAAATTTACACTTGAAAACGTCACATTTAAGCTACTGCTCGTTCACTACGCTGACCTCCCTGAGAAGAACGAGCAAGAAACTCTAGGGATTGCTCTTTTCAAATAAACTTAAATGCTATGGAATACACTTTGAATCAAATTTGTGTGGATTCTGGAGCCATGTCGTCTTTCCATACATCTTTATCTAACACGTAGTCTTCAATTTTGTAATATGATTTTTCGCTCAAAATATTTTTAATGTAGTTTTTAAACTTAGGAAATGATAAACTTAATATATGCTCCGGAATCTTATTGTAAAAACGTATACAGTTCCCCATAAAAGAGTTGTTTACCTTGGTTAAACGAAATCGTGGTACCATGAGTTTGGACTTAGCTCTAAGGTTAATATTATGGATATCTTCTTTCTTATTGAAATTATGTATATTTTTACGGGCATATAAAATATTTGAGTAAATGTACTGTGATGCCACAGTCATGATACCAGTCTCCTTAAACTTTTCTCTGAGAGATACCCGAGAGCCTAGACGGTACACAAAACAAATCGCTCGTTTTTGCAATACAAATATGGTTTGAATATCTGCCGCTTTGCCCCACATGAGAATCCCGTAGGACATTATACTATGGAAGTAACTAAAGTAAACTAGTCTAGCAGTACTAACATCGGTAAGCTCACGTATTCTGCGGACTGCGTAAGCAGCGGAGCTTAATCTGCTGGCCAGAGACGATATAATTATGTGGAAACCACTGAAGTTTACTATCTAAGGTCACTCCCAAGAAGACTGCTTTATTAACAAGGTCTAACTTTTCTCCGGTTCAACTGCCTCCGTGGCCGAACGGTTACCATACCGGACTGCCACGCAGAGGTCCCCGGGTTCGATTCCCGGGCCGGGAGAAATATTTGTATGGCCTACATTTATTTCTCTCGTGAGTTTGGGTGTAATTTGTGGTTGTCTATGTGTGTGTCCATGGCACCCGCAACACAGGGTTTCCCTAGTGCGGGGCTATGTTGAGTGTGTGTGTGTGTGCGTTTATTTCTATGCTTGGACTAGTCGATTTTACGTTAGGTAATTCAAATTTAACACATTTTGTCTTCTTGGCATTAAGCAATAAATTGTTAGCATTAAACCAATAAACTACCTTAGAGAGGGTATTATTAATATGGTCATAGTTAATGTCATGTCTGTCTGTTTTAAAAATCAAGGATGTGTCATCAGCAAACAACACTATTTCGCAATGGTCCTTAACAAAGAATGGCAGATCATTAATATAAATCAGAAATAAGAAGGGTCCAAGTATTGAGCCCTGCGGAACACCCATTTTTACTGGAGAACCCAAAGAAGTCACTCCATTTCAAAATTCAAATTGCCATTTATGTCTACTTTCTGAATTCTACCGTTGAGATATGACGAGACAAGTTTCGACGCCTTGCCATTTACACCGTAATGTTCCAGCTTCCTAATAAGAGTATTATGATCAACGCAATCAAATGCCTTTGAGAGGTCACAGAAAACACCAATAGCGTTCTGGGACCTTTCCCAAGCATCAAAGATGTGTTTTAGTAACGCTACCCCCGCATCGCTAGTCGATCTACCACTAGTAAACCCGTATTGTTCACTATGAAAAATATGATTCCTACCGAAATAGGACAGTAATTGAGTTAGCATAACCTTTTCGAATATTTTACTTAAAGCTGGTAAAATTGAAATGGGCCTATAGTTGCTAGGATCAACTTTCCTACCGCTTTTGAATAAGGGAATAACCTTGCTGTATTTTATTAAATCGGGAAAAACACCTTCGTCAACGCACCTATTGAAAGCTACAGCTAACTGTGGGGAAATGAGATTAATAACTGAGTCTATATACGCGATACGATACAAATATACGCGATTTAAATCCGGAAAAATAGTTTCATTTCCTATGAGTCTATAACTTTAGTTGATATGCCCCAGAGATTTTCAGTTTTTTTAACATGTATTGACTTAAAAGCTTTTATGATGTCTTGTGGATTAACATGACGAAAATTAAATAAACTGCCACAAACGTTAACATTTTCCTTTAGGAGATCAATAGCAAGTGAAGGGGAGGAATTTAATGATTTTGTAGTGTTCACAGCAATTTCCGAAAAGAACGAATCAAAAGCTTGGGCTACTTTATCTTTAGATTTTATAAGTTTGCTGTCTAATTCTAAAACTATATCTCTATCGTGTAGTTTAACCCTGGCTGACTCTTTATTTGTTATGCTCCAAGTAGTTTTAGATTTATTTATCGATTGTCTAATTTTGTCGCTGTGAAACTTAACCTTAGCAGCTACACAAACTTTTTTAAATATTTTCGAATAAATTCTAACATATTCTATGAAATTGGAATTAGTATTATAAGTTTTCATAGCATATAGCTCATACAAACGAGACTTTTATGAGAGAGAGATTTTTATGAATACCTACTGTTGCCCAGTCGTTGAATTTAGTCTCTCTATGGAAAGTTAATGTTTTCGATTTAAATATATTGTCAAATTCATTTTTAATTAAACCAAATATCGTGTTATATGTATAAAGTATTTGGAGCCTCCGGTATAGGGATAGGGAATTTAAACTATTGCCGATATTGTTTTGAAATCTAATTATTCGTTCTGTGGTAATCGGTCTGCAGAGAAATTGGTCTACCTTCTTGCTCATTTTACAATTAAAAGAAGCCAATTGGCCACTATGGTCGGATCTTAAGCAATTTATTATTGATTTAGACACTGCGTCTGTGTTACAAAAGATGTTATCAATACAAGTAGAAGAGGAGGCAGTAATGCGAGTTGGTTCTAAAAAAAGATTAATCAAGTTAAAACTTTGAAATAAATTAATGAGTCTTACAGAAGTAGAACAGTTTTCCAAGGTTTACATTGAAATCTCCACATATTACTACGTTTTTTTTTGGTTGGAAAAATCCGCTTTAAACTGTCTTCCATAATTAATTCAAACTCGTTAAAATTAGCAGAGGGGGGCCAGTATACACATAAGACGACAAACTGATCCAGTTCCACACATGAAATCTCAATAGTTCGTTCAGTAGAAAGATTTGTGATATCCTTACGCTCTTTAAATTTTAAGTTACGCTTAATAATAATCATGGATCCGCCTCTACTTAAGCTCTTTCTTATGAACGAAATGACTATTACATAATTTTCTATATTGTTAATGGCTTCGTAATCTTTCAGCCAGTGTTCTGTAACACAAAACACGTCAACGGAAATATCGTGCAAAGGAAGACTTATTTCTAATGTTTTGCCAGAAAAGCCTTGAATACTTTGATGTACTACATGGAAACGATTAGACTTTTCTGTTGTCGTGTTTTTCAGTTTAAATTATGGTTAGTAAAAAGTATACTGTTGCTACTTAAAGTAGGAGCATTGTCGTGGGACTGTGTTATATCTTCTATAACAGCGTCCTTAATATTAAAAGTTAGCAAACTAGCTATATGCCTTAGATACCTTATGGGTAAAAGTAAATTATCCTCAAAAAGTTTGAAGTTCCTTACGAACTTATTAATGTCAAATCCCATACGGGACGCGTAAAAACGAACAATTTAACAAACTACAACTGCGTAGTGCCAACCCGACTCCGGAGCGTGAGCTATCTATCGCCGCTTCGTCAAAACTCAAACACCTCCTGTGGTCAAGTCGCGACAGTCAGCCTTACGCTCTGTAAGCCTGCCAACCAGCTTCCAGGTGTTCGGAGATGCAGCTACACCTCTTCGTGATCGCGTTAAATCTGTAAGTGGTACATTCCATTATACTGTTATTGCTATAAACCTCTTATCAAGTGTCAATCGATAACATATTCACCATTTTCTTTCTTCTTCTAAATCCTTACCTACCTAATTACCAGAATATTCAAAAAATTACTTTCCTTGTCTATATACCAATTTATGAAACTATAACTATTTTAACTATTTCTTAGTTATACATATATAGACAATTCCTATAATTACTCATTTTTATTACTATTATTGTTAATAATTTTATTAAATATATATATATAGATAAAAATTAAATTTTAAAACCTAATGTCTACCGAAACAAAGAAAGGCGATGCGGGCCCAGATTCGAGCGAACCATTCTCCATTCATGTGTTATGTAATTTCATCAGCCCGTACAAGGGAGACCGAGAAACTCTCACCGCTTTTCTTACCAATTGCCATAACGCTCTGGATCTAGCGTCCCCAAAAATCCCTATTAACGAAGTATACCTTATCACGCTTGGAGGGCAAGGCCCAAATAGTGTGCTCCAACAAAGTATTCGATGTCTTTAACCAATTAAAGCTGTTTTTGAAACAAAATTTTGGCGAAAGGAAGCACTACAATCATTTACTGCTAGATTTACTGTCGTGTCTGCAACAGACCTGTGAAAATGTCGCGCAATTTGCCTTCCGGGAAGGCTGCCTGACAGACCTTCAATCCGAGATTTACAATTCTGAATCCTTAAAAACAGATCTATCCGGTCGTATTGCGATGACCGAAGATCTCACACTATTCACATTTTCCTGAGGGCTACAACCCCGAGTAAGTAACAACGTCAGGTGCATAAGCCCCAAATCTTTAGATGATACAATTAACATTGCTCTTGAGGAAGAAAAACTTCAAAATCTTTTATATAAAACCACTAACAAGTCTAAGTGCAAAACCTGTGGCAAGACGGGACATTCAGATACCGAGTGTTATACCAAACAAAAACGCATTGGCCCACCACGTGGATCTCATGCTTCAAATTACATTAGGTTGACATGCTTCAAATTACATACGAGCCGCACTCACAGTTGGCACTGTCGTCACCGACATCTTATCATATTCTTATTTATACGGCCGTCACTTTGATTAAGTAACATACAAAGACATTTTTAATCTCCTCCGCGATTATCGCGATATGATCAAATTCTGGTACATGGAGGAAAAGGAAAGGAGAATCAACATACTTGGGATCTTTATTTTTATTTAGGGATATCTTTATTTAAGGATATCCCTAGCGCAATGATTGCGTACAACTCCAATGTGCACAGCACAACGGGTTATTCGCCCTTAGAATTACTATATGGCTACATGCCCTACTTACTTTCCAGCATTGATACTCTCGATACCAATACCTACACGGACTATATCCGATCCCTTAATCATTGACTCTCAGAAAGCCCTTCAAAATATACAGTCTTCAAAACAAAAATCTAAAACGTTCTATGATTCACATACTAAACCTCTATCTTAACGCTGGCGACATGGCATATGTCAACTGCCATCACAAACAAAACAAAGCATTATCACCGGTGAGGAAGGGTTCTTAGGGGGAAATTAAATGGTAACCATTCGATCACCTTACTTATTAATCGCAATCACGTACGTCATAACTATGACGAAATCAAACCTGCAAGCGACTGCACGTCATAATAATTGTAATGTAATAACTGACTAGAGCTTATTATCTATTTCAGATGGATGTTACCGCCGAGCACGTGCGAATGTGTAACGCAAACAACCAGCAGTGTGGGTCTTTACTTTGACAAGTTTTTAGGTGTTAAGTTTACTAATAACGATTGGAACGCTTTCGCATATATAGATATAAGTCATGTACAACCTAACTTAGACAAAGTCGAATTTTTATTTGAAAAAATAAGTGTATTCTGTAACTCCATAACATCTTCTAAAATACAAAATGATTGCACCAATTCACTCTATGCGCTAAGAAATCCACATCTTATAAATATAAACAAATTCTCGTCTTATTCTCGTATTATTATTATTATTATTAAATTTCATGGTCAAATCAAGTCATCAACGACGTACAGACGGACGAAAAACATCTTGCCCATCTCATGAAAGATAATATTCACGTTACCAAATCTACCATTTCATTTTTTAACAATTCTATATCTAAATAAGATGAAAATGAAAAACACCTCTTGAAAAATATGGAAACTATCCACTAAATCTTAAATACAGTTTCAACCCAAATGACAAGTTAAAAATTAAGTCTCAAATCACTATACCCTAATAAGTTCTTTAGATGCAATTATTTTAACCTTGTCTTTCGACATTGATAACATCAATAACGCTATTCTATTCGCAAAACTCAATGTTTTACATCCGACCGTGCTTAGTCCTCATCAATTGTGTAACGAATTAGATAAAAATAGAAATAACCTTCCTAGCCATTACGAACTACCTATATCGTTAACCTTAAGAAATATACAAGAGATAATTGATATTTCCAAATTAATTTGTTACTAGCACTTAAATAAAATAATAATAGTCATTACGATTCATCTCGTACTGCCACATATCGATAACTTATATAATATAATCCCATTACCCATTCCTTATGACATATCGAAACACGACACTTTTGTCCCCGATTAGCTCACACATAGCAATCACAGCTGATCGCATGTTCTACTCACCAATAAATGACGTCAACAAGTGCAAGGTTATCAGTGAAAAATGTTGTGTGCGTACTTTCTAATGTGTTTTCAGTGATCGCTAATTCCACGTGCGAAACGACTCTTTTATAATAATAATAATAATAATAAAGACTTTTATTTCAGAACTTATAAATTCCATATATTGTTAGTAAAAAAGAACTTAAAACACACTATGTTAGTACTTACAGGTAAATAATACAGATTACATTAGATACATTACATCACATTACATTTACATTCTCTATTTAATTTGTCCTATGACCCTCCTAATCAAATGAATTAGGATAGGACTGTCAAATCTATGGACAAGCGTATTCAGGATGCTATTGCGGCTACCACGTGCACGGTGGAGAAAAGAGGCGGCCTTTTTTCGCATTATAGCGTGAAAGCCGTCTGAGCGCGCCTCAGCGAACATTCCTGACGCGCTGCAGTGACGTGGTAGCCTCATCAGCATCCTGAACGCGTTGTTATATTGTAAGCTCGTTTCGTGTACTGACACCACAGACTGCTCGAGTAAAAAGATGTACAGTAAGCTTTGAAAAGCGTTAATTTAACATTAAACGAGCATCGAGCGAATCTGCGCGTCAGCACATTACTCCTCACTGCCAACGCCCTGCGCTCCCTTTCCACGTCTAGGTCATCCTTCAACTCGTCCGTTAACATGTGACCCAGGTACTTAAACCTGTCAACCACTCGCAATGCAGTACCGGCCAGTACAACCGAAGGCACATTTACCGGATTGAATTTGCTTGACTTGAAAATGAGCACTTCACTCTTTTTAGAGTTGTACTTTAGTCCATGTGCAGCCGCATACCTTTCACAAGTGGCTACAAGCTTTACAATCGAGCCGATCGAAGGGCCCAGCAGCACCATGTCATCTGCGTAGCTTATGTTATTGACACAGGTTCCGTCAACATGGCATCCGACATGCATGCCACTAAGCTCCTCGATCAGCCGGTCTATATAAAGGTTAAAGAGTGTCGGTGATGACAATCCTCCCTGTCTCACACCGCACTCAAGCCTATACTCTTCAGACATAGCGTCGGCCCATCTCACCTGGTTCACTTGGTTTTGATACCAAAACCTAAACAGCTCAATGCATTCCCTCGGCACACTGGTGTCCCTCAACTTGCTCCAAAGTATCTCATAGTTTACCAAGTCAAAAGCCTTTGACAAGTCCAGGAAACACGCGTACACCGGGGTTTTTCTATTAGTGTAGCTAAGCTGTAGTTTTTCTTTTAAGTGAAGTGGTAAAAAAGCTTCCAGAAATATGCATGCCGAAATTGATATACGGTTCAATCGATTTATTTCATAAGCTATCTTTTTATCGCTGGGTTTATGTTCCGTCTGGACAGGGAAGTGCTATATAACTTGTGACCAGTGTTGGGCATAATTTAATTGTTCTGGCAATTAAAGATTGACAATGGATTAATTGTCAATTGCGAAACAGCAATTAACGATTGATCAATTGTTAGTTGCGAGAACCGCAATTAACAATTAATCAATTGTTAATTGCGGTTCTCGCAACTAACAATTGATCAATCGATAATCGCAAATATCTACATTTAACAATTAATCAATTTTCAATCTTTTCAATGTTTTTGATTAACAATTAAAAAATTAAAACTGACAATTATAATAAATTTATACGGCATATGGGGGTGAGTTAGGGCGTTGGTTGTGGGGGCCTGCTAGGGGCAGGTTAGGGGGCCGGTTGGGGGCCCGATTGGGGGCCCGGTTGGGGGCCCCGGTTGGGGGCCCCGGTTGGGGGCCCCGGTTGGGGGCCCCGGTTGGGAACCCCGCTTGAGGGCCCCGGTTGGGATCCCCGGTTGGGGCCCGGTTAGGGGGCCGGTTGGGGGGCCCGGTTGGGGCCCAGGTTGGGGCCCAGGTTGAAGGCCCCGGTTGCAGGCCCCGGTTGGAGGCCCCGGTTAGGGGCCAGTTAAGGAGCCTGATGCTCCGAACCGGGCCCGCCAACCGAGCCACCCAACCGGGGCCCCCAAACGGGCCCCCAACCGGGGACCCAAACCGGACCCCCAAACCGGGGCCCCCAACCGGGCTCCCAACCGGGGGGCACCAACCGGGCCCCACAAACGGGCCCCCAACGCGGCCCCCAACCGGGCCCAAAAAACCGGGTACCCAACCGGGGGCCCCAACCGGGTCCCCAACCGGGCCCCCAACCGGGCCCCCAACCGGGCCCCTAACCGGGCCCCCAACCGGGGCCCCAACCGGGCCCCCAAACGGCCGGAATTGATTTTAATTGCAAATTTAATTGCAATTAAAATCAATTCAATTGAAATCAATTGCAATTAAAATCAATTGCAATTAAAATCAATTGCAATT
>NW_020653729.1:1022428-1028579 GCF_003589595.1 Hyposmocoma kahamanoa
AAATCAATTGCAATTAAAATCAATTGCAATTAAAATCAATTGCAATTGATTTCAATTGATTTGATTTTTTAATCTGATTGAATTATTGATTGAAATTTAATTGATTTGATTTGATATATTGTATAAAGGTCGCAAGGCTCTTTTTAAGCTTAATTCGTCTTGTTGCATACGAATATTCAATCAATGTCATAACTCTAAAACTAACTCTACTTCTATATCTCATACGGTGGTTCATGGGGATTCACCGAGATGCTTAGAAGAAAACGATTCTGAGTCTGTAGAGGAGGCTACGCAAATAACGCCGACCTCTACTAAAAGAAAAATTGTACTGTGTAAATATCATAACAATTAGCGAAATTTATTAAGATTGTATACTATAATATTTTCCAATCTGTAGTTCTAATCTTTTTCAGTTCTTAGTAGCTTTAGTTAATTTCTCTATTACTTTATAGTTTACATTAGTTAGTTCTAATGAGTGTAACTTGTACATATACTGTTTGCCAAACGGAAATCCAATTACGACTCTTATTGAAATCTCTTATCACTTTGAGATGTGATGATCGATCTTAACGGGTGGGTTGTTATATCCGAAATTACATGGGTTACAATATAAAATAAAATAGCTGAGTTTCCCATTGCATTTACGTCAATGAGTATATAGGATATAGAATAGGAAACCGAAAACGCGTGCAAAGGATTGGATTTGCATTGTGTTTTAAAAATAGTTTTATTTTAAAATAGCTTTTCCTGTCCCGCCCCGTAACAGTACCGTCACGTCGATGGTTATAGGGTGTCGTATAACTCGTCCCTATGGATTTTTTATGCAAGAATTGCTTGAGACCGACTGATAAGAAAGTTGACCCACGATGGCTATGTATATAAGTGGGTATTCGAAACATTGCAAAAAGATCAGTTATTTTGGCTTTGAACGTGTTGGGGGTGAGGTCTGAACAGCGTTAAGCAAATTAAAAGCGTTAATATTCGTCAATTATGGTTAGAATGTATCGGTTGTTAGAACTTTCCGTGAGTAGGGGTCGTTTAAACCACGCCACTACAAATACAACAGTATTGACTATAAACTCATTAATGGTCAATAAATTAAAAAATATACGTTAAAATGTAATATATACATTTTCAGCACCAGTAAATTAACCAAGAAAAATGTTGCATTATGTAAAAATATTACTGAAATGAACGTCAGAACCAGTTCCCAATTGTTATCGTAAGCATTTAGAGCATTAGAGCAAATCTGATTGTTTATAAGGTACTAGATGTACGCGCTAGAGCGGGCTCTGCAGACCTAATGCAGCAGAATTAACGCTGTTCTAGGCTGCATAGCAGCTTTTAATTCCATTTTAACTGTACACAGTAGCATAAAAGTGCTTTAAGTGCTGCAACATGTCATTAAGACCAAACAAACGCTGTTTTAGTGCTACCTTTGGGAAAAACTGAACAAATGAATGCGGGCTTTTTACATCAAAAGATAAATTGTACGCGATAAGTTGTGTCTAGGAAAAATATATGTATATGTAATAATAATAATATGTTTATTTGACGTCACAAACACAAATAACAATATGACTTAATTTCTAAAAACAAGCTTAAGCTAAATTGACATTATGTTTTAACATTTACGATAAACGCATTGCAAACGTGATGTCATGCCTGAAAGCATTGTGCATGGTTACAGTTGATTCCACACAGAGCCTGTTCTATGGCGACCCTTTTACGCTTGCACGAAACGACTGTCGACAATGAACATAATATTATAACGTTACATGTCGCGTTATGACTATGTAACATGTTAAAATAAAATAGCATGAATTAAAATAATTGAGACCAATATTCTATTATATTCAGACTGAAATACTTATATCTAATAATAATTACTTAGGTGATTCACGCAAATCCGAAAACAATACAATCGAGTTCACAAGTGGATACTAGCACCACTAGCCACACAGCAGTCGCTACAATTTGACAACTCCTGTCAATAACCATGTGCGCCGCATACCTCCAAGCCAAGCTTACCTCTTATCCAGCAGGTAGCAAATCCTTTTGGTCACTGGCCAAAGCTGTCCAAACTAATTTTTGTCGCCCATCTTTGCCACCTCTGCTGAGGCCGGACGGCACGCTGGCTCATACTGCAGAAGAGAAAGGGAATCTTTTTGCCTCACTCTTTGTAGAGAGTTCGCGTGTGGATGACGCAGGGAACCTACCACCACCGTGACTCAGGCTGGCTGCATTATGGCATCAGTTCGCTTACGCCAGAAAGAGGTACTTAGAACTCTGCGGAATCTCGACGTGAAGAAAGCTAGCGGACCAGATAGAATTCCAGCGGTAGTCCTACGTGACTGTGATCCCGAATTGTCTCCTGTTCTCACACGCCTGTATCGTCTCTCACTTAAGACTGGTATAGTTCGTCGTGGAAGCTTGCAAACGTGCAACCTGTACCTAAAAAAGGAAGCACAGCTGACCCTGTCAACTATAGACCTATCTCAGCCACTTCCATACTCTGCAAGACTATGGAACGCGTACGCAACAACCGTCTCCTGTTGGTCTTAGAAGGCAACTCTTTCGAACTTGCGGCGATAGATCGGCATCTAGAGTTTCTTAAGTTTCTACTGTCTGCAACTCTCTTTCTGCTGCATATAAATGATATGTTAATTCCAGGTACATTTGCGTATGCTGATGACAGCACAGTTATAGATAGGCACTTGACCAATGCAAGGGTCAGTGGAGAGAAAATCCAGTCTTGTCGAGAGTCCATGGTTAGCCCTTTGGATTTGACATTCAAGGCAATCTCCGAATGGGGCGATGCCAATCTTGTGAAACTTAACGCTACCAAAACGCAGGCGTGTTTATTCTCCATAAAACGGAGTCCCTTTAAGCTGACTCCGACTTTTCCTGAGATATCTATGCCTATAGTTGTTGGCTCCAGCTACTTGGAAAGGACATGTCGTCGGATTTGAACTTCGGCAGATACATTGAATCCGTAACCAAAAATTCTACAAGGCGACTTGGCATCCTTTCCAGAGTAAGGCGTTACGTTACACCGGTACAGTTGCTTCAGCTATACCAAGCACAAGTCCGGTCGTATATGGAGTACTGTTGCCACCTTTGGTATGGCTCTGCTAAATACCAACTGGCCACATTAGATTCAATCGACAAGCGTGTCAAGAGGCTTATATGTGACTCGGAATGGGAGGCGAAGCTGCAGAGCCTACAGGATGTATCACGGAGAGTTGCGATGGAATTACATGATTTAATTCGCATGAATTAAATCGTTACGCTTCCACATTTATATGGCGAACGGCTATGGAGCGAAATTCCCTGCCTGCAGACTTATGCCCTGAACGTTATAACTAGGACCTTTTCAAGGCGAGAGTAAATAGGCATTATTTAGATGTGCATGCCCCATCGTAGACCTCATCGTCACTTTCCATCAGGTGAGATGGAGGTGAAAGGCGCACTTAGTTTGCGTATCTTAAATTTAAATATGACTATTAAACGTTCACCTCATCGAGCTCTGCTTCGGATTTGCTCAATGATAGCTCTTACACTGCCGTTAGACGCAAAAGCGTAAGTAAGGCGATGACCTTGAATCGTTCATGAACAAAATGGAAACACTTTTCACTAGCTAGACTACGAAACAAGATACAAAAAATGAATCTATTTTAGCATCAGTTAATATCATCAGGGAACAAAATACGAAAATCACGCAATCAATTGAATTTATCTCAGCACAGTATGAAGAAATGCGAATTCAAGTTGATCAACTAGAAAAAGAAAACCCTGCAGATAAGTTGTATATACAAAACCTTGAACAAAAAATGGAACACTTAAAGAGAAATATCCATAGTACCAGCCTAGAGGTCCGAAATGTTCCAATCAAAAAAGGTGAGAAAAGGGATGAATTATATAATGTGGTTTTTAATCTTTGTGATAACCTAAACGTGCCTGTGAGCGGCTCTGATATAAAGAATGTATACAGGGGTTTCTCAAAATCGGATAACGTGAAGCCTACAATTATTGATTTTTTGTCAGCTTCAATTAAGGACAAAATTTTAAATAATTTGAAAAAGAGCTTGGCAAACACAACGACACCAAACTTTCTACAGCTGTTTAAGATGTAAACTTGAAGTCAAATATCTATGTCTCCGAATACATAACACCAAAAATAAAAAATTTAAATTTTTTAGTACGAGATTACTCTTCAACACACGGCAACACACGCAATACTGCTGGGTTACACCTGGTGCCATTTACCTACGTAAGAAGGAAGGTGACCCGACTAAACGAATAAAAAGTGAACAAGATCTTAAGACTCTTAAAAAACTTTAATATGACTAGTTTTTAAGTTTTTCATTGTTATTTTATTTTTTAACGTAAACTTGAAATTAATTCAATTACACACTATAAAACAACTCGTACACTCTACTAAAAACACATACAACTACACTACTCCCATTAACTGTTTTCATACACATATACATAATAATATTACATTTTCTTGCATTATTTTGGACCTACCCGTGGGCGGCAGTTTCGGTGAAACTCACTTCGATTTACGTACGTTTTAATAGTTTCATTCCCATTATGTCTTTCTAAACCATATTAAATTCATAATAATCGATCACATTATTATAATTATTTTAACAATTCGATAATAATTTAATTTCAGATTTAGATAATTTAAGTGTAACAGAAAAATATATTTGTGAGCCTGAGTCCTGTTGTAGCTTAAGACATAGATCCCACTCTTCTATTACAATTTTGCAACAGAATATACGCAGTATAAATAAAAATTACGATGGTTTGTGTATCCTCCTAACTCGCCTGAAATTGAATTGTGACATTATAGTTCTATCGGACTGTTGGTTATCATGCGTTCAGAATCTACCGATTATCGATGGTTACACTAATTTTAGAGAATATAAAACTACAACCAAAATGATGGTCTAGTAGTAATGATCCAAAATAGGCTTAAGTTTAGTGTTGAGGAACCTCGGCTGTCGGATGCTAACTGCCTTTTAGTCAGAGTGGGTAAAGATGTCGCACTGCTGGCTATATATCGTCCCCCTTGTTTCACAAACATCGAAAACTTTCTATCTTCTCTTATCATTATATTATCAGAATTAACCACCTTTAAAAATACGATTATTGTGGGTGATATTAATATCAATATTTTTGAAAATGCTTCCAATTACTTAGATATTCTATCATACAACGGGATGATTCCTGCTTTTCACTCACCTACTAGAGGTAATAGTTACTTAGACCATGTAATATTGAAAACCACCTTACCCTCTCAAACTTTCATTCAGTCTTCGGCAGTTACAGACCATAATGCAATTTTCTTCAATTTAGAAGTAAGAAACCTAAATTATCATAATAAATGTATAATTGTAAATAAAATATGCTATGATGGCCTCGAAAGAGACTGCAAAAAGATTGATATCAGCCCTGTATATTTAAGCGATAACCTAAACAATGCCACTGATATACTTATTGAATATATACAGAGGCTTACTTTTACAACACACAATACAATATTCTTTAAGACCCCTAAAAATAAAACAACTATGAAACCATGGATCGGTAGGCTTGCTGAGGTGTGTAAGATACAGAGACAGAATGCATGTAAAGGTCAGAAAGCAACCTGAAAATGACATTTTATCGCTTTCTTATAAGCGCTACAGAAACTTCTGAAACAATATATTAAAAAAATGCAAACGTCAATACGAGAGAGAATAGCTTAATTCTGCGAGAGGTGACAATAAAAAAATCTGGAAATGCATTAAGAATATTACTCACATTAACCAGCCTAGGGTCTCCCCACAGGAACTTCTAACTGTAGAATCTACTCCAGGAAATTGTAACTGTAGAATTTACTCCAGTTAAACAGTGTGAATAATTTTTTTGCCCATGTCGGTGCTGATTTAGGACGTAAGATTTCTTCAAATACTCCGCCATTCTCCAATAACGCATTAGTCTCTCATCCAACTACTGACTCTTTGGTAGAGATGGGCCGAATATTCGCTTTATGTTCGGTATTCGGTATGTTCGGCACAATAACCGAGCATTCGTATTCGGCCGATTACTCGGTAAAAATGCCGAACTTTTTGCCGAACATGCTTTTGCGGAAAAT
>NW_020653729.1:1063579-1086229 GCF_003589595.1 Hyposmocoma kahamanoa
AAATCTATACCATATTAAGACTGTTTATAGATATAACAGTTTTAAGGTGTATAGAGTTTGCTCCTAGGGCATGTCCTTTGATAATTATTATATTTGTGTCAGAATCGGCTTATGTTAAGAATATCTTCAATTCTATCTGTTATATATGCTATCTGTTTGTTATTTTGATCTGAGAGAGACAATTTCATAAGCTTCTACGAACTTCGCATTTCACATAAAACAAATAAATTCTAATAAACGCGTTTAAACGTTGCATGATTATCTGTTTGTGCAGAAACCGCGGCGGCAGCAACTCTATCAAAGCGTGAAATTTCTCATTTTGCTGCCTCTCATTTCGACGAACCGCGTGCGGTGAATTACCCGGATATTATAAACGTTTTAGGCATCAGCCGGATCATGCGCGTGTTATTCAAAGTTTTTGGACGTAAAAATAGCTACAGCCGTATGTATTTATGTATTTTAAGAGAAACTTGGGTGCAAGGTAGTGTAAGAGGTGGCACTCACAGCGCCCCGCCGCGCGGAGATGGCGTCGGCCGATATCGGACCGCGGACGCCACCGCCGCCGAGCGCCGAGCGCCCGCCCCTATAGGCCTTTCTCAAATTGCATTAAGTCGCCGAGAGGAAGGAGTTCTCCCCGATCACGTGTGGCCTTGGAACAAAACGTTTTACGTGTCCGTCCGTCTATACATATGTAGGTTACTCACTCAAAGTTGAAACGCATAACAGACAATATTTCTTCAAAATATCGCTTCAAAAAATATTTGTAACGAGGCGCTCGCTGCCACAATATTTTCAAAAAGAGTCTAATCCACTGACCATTGTTGTGGATATACATTTTAAGCCACATTACTCATTCACTACTATATTTTGTCTAAAAATAAATGAGTTGACATAAACGATATTACTAATTTACTTACTTGTTTTACAAGTAACAAGTAAATAGGATTTTATTATTACATTTTCCTTACATTTAGCTAAATAAAGGTAAAAGGATAGGGAATATTATTTATAATAACTATTAACGGTTTGCCAGCAAGAATAATCATAAAATTATTACCTATCACACTTTCTAACCACAGTATTTATCATATTTTTTATATCGGATGGAAATGGTTGGCTTCCATAGTGCGTGTACATACTGACTAAAATGAGTGATAATGGCGCGCCGCAAGAAGTCTGTCGACTAGCGATAGAGGACAGGCAGAGATGTCTATTCTTAAAGTTGAGTTTTTAGTAGCAGTAGAGCTTCTTGTGAAAGAGCCAGGGGAGTACCGCCTGTTGCAATACTGTGTTCCGGTTTTACGTCCGGTAGTGGTGCTGGTGAAATTACAGGCACATGGAATTTATCAACATATGTCTCAGAGTAATAGGCGTAGGGGCATTTAAAGTTTTGAGTGGCACTGCAACTGTTGTGGACAGGCGTGTAGCTTACCATCAGGCGCCCGACTTGTTCGTCCCGTCCATAGATATAACAAAAAAATATCTATGGACCCGTCACTTGATATTATAATAAAAAGACTGCTGCTGCTTGTTCGTGAACACATGTAACCACTCGGAAAATAAAAAAGTTATCCGATAATCATTTAGTAAATAATATATAATATAATATCTTTATTGCAAAACAAAAAAATAGGTACAAAAATAGGTAGGTAGAGAGGTAAAATAGGTAGGTATCCTAGTTCAAACTAGGATATTGGTAGCTAGGTCTTACGTGCGTCAAGGGTGTTGTCTAAAAATAACAATAACTTAGTCTATTACAATAATATATTACAATGAGCTTATAAAATATGATTGGAGAAGACAAGGAGTGGTGGTTTACGTTTAATTTTGGTACATTTATAAATTTCTAATATAATCCAGTGGTTCTAGTTTCTATGAACAACAAAAAACAGCCTCATAATACCACGAAAGTCTTAAAATCAATATAAGAATAAACTTTTACACAATAAAGGTTTCAAATAGGGTAAAACCGGGTTAGATAGCCATAGGGGGCAGATGGCCAATCGCAATATTCAATGATCCGCTAACGAGATGGCGATAGCGATATTGCTCAGTTCGCATCGTATCATGTCTAAGTGCAAGTGTACGGCGAATATGCTGAGCAAAAAAAAAAAGAAAAGTAAGTAAAAACCTTGTTCATTGTTTTGAGTAACGTTAAAATTTTTTGGAGGGTTCATGTTTTACACTACAATGAAGTTATTTTTTGTAAATATGGATTATTTTTGCATTTATCGCTTAGTCCACATCCAACGCTTTGTTATAAGCTCAAAATTCTACGTATCATGTTTTTAACCGACTTCAAAAAAGGAGGACGTTCTCAATTCGACTGTATGTTCTTTTTTCTTTCTCTTTTTGTATGTATGTTACGCGATAACTCCGCTATTTGTGAACCGATTTTTATGATTCTCTTTTTGTTGGAAAGGGGGTACTTCCATAGTGGTCCCATTTCATTTTGAAGAAAATCACCCACCTTTAAGGGTGGTTGTTCACGCATGAAGATTCATTTTTATAAATAGCGCCTGACTTTAATTTAGGAGCAATTATTTGAATGGTTGATTTTGCTATTTCTCCACATCAAGGCGTTTTTCTCTCGATATACTTTGAGTAGTGAGAACCGATTATTATTATCTCCAGTGTCAAGTCCTGTATAGTGGCGAACTAGGGGATATTTCAATAAAACTTAGCAAATAGACGTAATTCCACGTACGTTTGAGGTCGGTTTTTTTAGTACTCTGTACTGAGATTATGTCATTCCTATTTATTTCTTGTTTAAATTTTATGTGTGGCCACCTCTCCCGGAATATTGGGACAGATCGCCAATCAAAAAAGATGTAAGATGGTCATGTGACCAACTTATACTAAACTATTTATAAAATAATTTATTTGTTTTCGAACTTGTTTTAGATGCACACTATATACAAAAGAAAGGTAGCCGCAGTGAGAGGGAATTGCACTGAAGAATCATTAAAAGCAGCTATTAATGCTTGGGAAATGTCCCAATACTTGTAATGGGCCCGAAATTTTGGTTTGTTTGAAAAACAAATATACGCGATATAAATCCGGAAAAATAGTTTCGTTTCATAAGTGTAACAATCGCGAATACCTAAGAACTCATAGCTATTAAAGCTGCTGCTGCTATGAAACCCGCCTCATCGAAGACTGGCTCCAAAGCGTCGTGTGCCACTTTTGGGTTCAAGAAAACTGAGAATTTGACGACATGAAGAAAAAAGAAGACTAAAAAAAACAAAACACCAAGTAAAAGACCTATCTAAGTCCAGAAATAATTACTGGCCATCTTTCCCATAGTCCTATGGTTATCACACCCGGACACCTCGGAATAAATGGCCAATCTTAATTTTCTTTTTTTAATTTTAAGGTTGGTCTCAAGACAATTTGTTCTTTTTTCTGTTAAATAGTTAATAGTTCAAAGTTTAATAAGAAATAAATATTTGCAATGTAATATCTAAAATTTTATTTGGACAGCGTTTAGAAAAAATTATGGCCATCTACCCCGGTTTTTACCCTACAAAGTGTCGCTCGTGCGTCAGAGTGCTGCTCTTGTAAATAACATTTATTCACATTGCCGTTTAAAATAACCATAACTAGATAAGATAGAAACACATGAAATAGTTAACGGACCACATAAATGGATCTTTATTCTTTGTTAGGCAAGTAAGCCGAAACGGTTCGAGAACATTTAGTACCTATAACGTTCTTGTTTCGCGATCATTTTAAACTGTGTGATTTTGTGGAGACAGCTAACTGTCAAGAACAATCAATTTATTTTTGTTATATATACATCATCGGCCCATTTATATGTCCCACTGCTGGCCACGGGTCTCCCTTTAGATGAGGGTTTAGACCATAGTCCACCACGCTGGCCCAATGCGGGTTGGGGACTTCACACGTTTTCCGAAGGTTGTGAACCTTCCTGACCTTCGACGTGCAGGTTTGATCACGATGTTTTCCTTCACCGAAAAGCTCAAGATAAATTTCAAATTAAATTATTTCGCACATAAATTCCGAGAAACTCAGAGGTGCAAGCCCGGATTCGAACGCACGACCCTCTGCTCGAGAGGCAGTAGGTCAAACCATTAGACTACCACGGCTTCATACACATTAACTAATAAATTATATTCATCTTGTTTTTCATGAACAGATTACTATTCTTCTTAACATAAATTTATTTTGACGCCTGTGTGAGATCGTTGATTTCTTTCAACTTACACTCCGGTGCGCAATTTGCAGGTTGTCCTTTTAACCGCACGCTTCTGTAGAACAAAGATACACATGTTCCCAAAGCAAAATGCCGTGTGTGTAAGTTGAAGAAAATACACAAAGGAATTATTTATACGTACCTGTTTTAATTAAAATATTGCAAAACTAATAAAGGTTATCATCAACAATACACGAAGGCGTCCACATTTATCAGAAAAAAAAAAAAAATGTTATTAGATAAAACGATCATGAGAGTCGTACTCAGCAGTGGGACGATAAAAAGTTGACGAAGACTAGTTTGTATGTAGTGAGCGCAACAGTAAAAGGAATTCACAAGTAGGGATGAAATGATAACACTGAAGTATCGATACTTACTCGATATCGATTTAAAAGTATCGATACTTACTCGTATCGATTACTTGTATACATACGGATAAAACAAAATTAATTTCTTGTCATTGGCTTCAACACTGACCGCCAAAAAAAAATGGCGCTTCCACCGCGTGACATTGGCATACCGAGTACTTTCATTGATTTCACCGAGACCTACTTTATACTTGATGTTAAAGTATCGCTTGGTATCGGAAGGAAAGTATCGAGTATACGATACGAATACTTTTGACCGATTCCTACTTAACACTTGATTAAAAAATATCGATACCAAAAGTACTTGGTATCGGTAGGAAGGTATCGAGTGAGTACTTGTATTTACTCGTATCGTTTCATCCCTATTCACAAGGAAGTTGATCCTTTCCTAGGTACTACATACGAGTTTCGTAGCCGTAACGCTTGGATTCGAACCTGTTTATTATTTTTGGTCTAATTTTTGCTCTTTTTTATTTAATTGGCATTTTGTGTCACTATCGAAACGATGGATACTAAAGCAGTGCAGCGTAGCACGTATTAAGCAATTGCTTCACACTGAGCAGCCCCGAGCGTTACAGCGCATTAGGCAGTAGCTTTCTGCGCGGAGCCTTCGGCCCACGACGTGATCATTTATTTAATCTGGGTCAAAGTTAAAGTCAAAGTCAAAGATTATTTATTCTATAGGTAAAATAAATTTACACTTGAAAACCTCACATTTAAGCTACTGCTCGTTCACTACGCTGACCTCCCTGAGAAGAACGAGCGAGAAACTCTAGGGATTGCTCTTTTCAAATTAACTTAAATGCTTTGGAATACACTTTGAATCAAATTTGTGTGGATTCTGGAGCCATGTTGTCTTTCCGTACATCTTTATCTAACACGTAGTCTTCAATTTTGTAATATGATTTTTCGATCAAAATATTTTTAATGTAGTTTTTAAACGTAGGAAATGATAAACTTAATATATGCTCTGGAATCTTATTGTGAAAACGTATACAGTTCCCCATAAACGAGTTATTTACCTTGGTTAAACGAAATCGTGGTACCATGACTTTGGACTTAGCTCTATTATGGATATCTTCTTTCTTATTGAAATTATGTATATTTTTACGGGCATATAAAATATTTGAGTAAACGAACTGTGATGCCACAGTCATGATACCAATCTCCTTAAACTTTTCTCTGAGAGAAACCCGAGAGCCTAGACGGTACACAAGTTACCTACTTACGCGCTTACACTGAACGACTCTCGATTTTTCGCTAATTTACTTTTTGAAAGAATACGAGCATTTGACACGGGACGGCCCGTGTCAGACGCTGGAGGGTAATGAAGCAAGAAACGGACGTGTGCGTATAATGGGGCTAGCCAATCTGTCCGTCGTCGGCGACTGACGACAGGCGACCGGCGGCGGCGGCCGAATAACTATCGCCGAGCGTCGAGCTGCGAGTGCCCCTTTTGTGCGGCGAGGACAATGCCGTCTCCTCTCCCCGCGGCCCTCGACACGTTCCGCTGCTCCGGAACTCTCAAATGCTTCTTTCCGTCGGTGAGTCGAGTTTCTTTCATGTCACTCTCTACCGCCTAGAGCCTAGTAGGCTCGCTACCGCCGATAACAATATCATACGTCTCTGTAGCGGATACGTCGTAACTATTCTGCTATATTAATGATAATAATATGTGTATTGTTCAAGATTGATGGCGGGAAAAAGAGACTGGTTCAAAGCGAAATACCTTAGTAAATCTTGTACCTACTAGGAAGTAGCAGGGTATGAGGTCTGATTGCTTTTCAGTGTGCTTCTTTTGTTCGATTGATGTTATTGCGATTTGCTTTGATGTCTCTGTAGGCAAGTGGGGCTACTTGTTTGCATTAAGAATATTTTTATACTATTACTGTTTCGTCGTGGTCGACTCTTGCGCTTCACACCTACAATATTGCCGTCCTGCATTTATTTGTGCTCTTTCCCGAAAGACCAATAATTAACATTACAACTTGATCTCGGAATGATCTTGACCTTGACTTTCCTCAGTATAGTGATATGAATAGTTGTGAGTTTCGCCTCGGAAGCAAAGTTGTTTTGCGTCTCGTGCTTTGAAACTTGAGCACGCGATGGAAGCTAAGACTGAACTACGAGGGACGACGAGGGAAGCTAGTGGTTCAGCAATATATTAGAGCGTAGCGAGCACTATAATACAAGCACTCGCGTCGAACTACAACTTTGCAGCCTTGCATAACAACAACTATAGTAACGCATAAAGATATGTAGTGTAGTTTTGTGTGGACAAAGAACATGTTAGTTCTTTTCAGACTGTGAAAAGCCAAATAGGATGGATATATAATGTTTTGCATAACGATCAAATGAATATCAGCATTCACGAGCGATGGCGGTTCAAGTTGGGCAGATCGTGGGACTTACGTTGAAAAATCCAAGTGGCAATAATGGGAGTACGAGAGAATCGGCAGGCTTTTGAAGCAAGCCAGGCCAAATTACTAGTTTGCCTTTTTGTTTCGGTAGCGATAGTCGTTTAGCAAACCCCCGCATGCACGTGATTTTCTTTATTGCCTGGGCAAAAGCACTGTTAATGTGAAAAACAAAATTGATAAATACTTGCAGACCGCTGACATTTGTGTTGTAATTAAAAAGTAAATTCGTGGAAAAGACACGGATAAATTAGAATTATCTTTTTAAGAACGGTAATATTTCACACATTTTTGTTGATTATTCAAATACCATGTAACATAAAGTTGAAATTAAAATAGTCGTAACTTACAATTGAGGTCACAAAATAAGGGTTAATTATACAAATCATGAACGTACCGTCTTTTACCCAAAATCATACCCAACGAAACTTTTCAACAAAGGAGTCCAATGCAACGTCTGTTGTATGCTCGAAACGCAGGTCAGTTTTCTCGGCTCATTGTGCAATTTGTGTAGGCGCCCGGAGGCCATACGCGATCGCCGCTGCGAACCGGGCGATCCGAAATGAAAAGCGGCGCTGCACCAGTGGCGAGGACGGGCGGTGCAGGGCGGGCGGCGGAGAGGCGAAGGGCGGCGGCCGCCCGCGCCAGTCCTCGGCGCGCCGCCGAGTCGAGAGCCCGCGCGTCGCGCGTCCGGTCCGTGCCATGTCCCCCGTCGCGTGCCGTCGCGCCCCGTGAGCGCCCAGCGCCGTCGCCGTTCGCCGTCGCCCGCCCGTCATGCACTGAGCTGGGCCTGCAGGCGAGCGCCTCCGCTGCACCACCGCCGTCGCGGGCTCGGGCCCCACCTTCCGCCCTCTTGCCGTGAGATCGGGTTGCTTTGGGAAACTTTTTCTGTAATTTCATTGTGCCCCTCAGATTTATAAACGTGCACGTGTTCCGCTTGGAATTACAAATGTTGCGTCGATTCTTTTAATCTCCGATAAAAAAGAAAAGACCCAACCACTGTTTCATATGTCGATAATATTCCAGTGTTTTCGGAAAACACCCGCCTGCATGGTAAATGGCAGGCATGGCACAGTAATAAAATTAAATCGATGTTAACTGCTCTGTTGTACACGCAGTTCGCTAAACTTTACAGTATTTCTTGACCAGCAGTCGTGAATATTTGTTTTGAAACTGTGTGTTCGACAATTGAGATAATAAAGCGATGTACCTACTCGGGATAACGTCGCTAAGACTTCGCTTGTCCCGTGTCTAACAATTCTGATTTTATTTTGCACATAGAAATAATTTTTTTACTATGCGCCCTGTTTGTCTTTCACACAGCGAATCTTGTTCTGTATCAATGTGAGCCCTCAGTTCGTCTGATAAACTTTCCTGGCCGCAATATTCCGTGGCATGACGTTAGCCGTAGTACTCTAGTAGTACTACTGGTAACTTTTAGACTTAAAGAATAGAAAAAAATAAAAGTTTTTAGATCGCACTTTGCTTCGTTATCAAAAGATAATGCAATATGACAAGACAATATTGTAAAACAGTATTGACAGTTGTCAGTAACTCCAATTAAAGTGATGCCGTGTGTTTATGAACAAGGCACGAAGAAGTACGCCACACCACTCTAAGTATCTTCCACTAAAGCAGACGTGCGAACCGAATACCGCAATAAGAGCACGGAATGAGGCCCGGATAATGGCACGTCACTCGCTTGCGACGACGCGATGTCACGCTTTAACTTTATTGCTAATTTATCTTAGAGTGTCAGAGATTCTATTCGAGCCGCTAATTTATATACAGCTAAAGTTGAAGCAATTGTTTCGGCGAAGCCTTTCTAGTAAAATACATAACCTAAATAGATAACCTTGCCTAACGCTAGAGTCATTATTGTCCGGAATGCAGCAATTCTGCCTTAGAGCCTAACTCGCCATTGACTATACAGTTATTGTACGGCACTCTTGTATCTGTTTACATAAAATGGACACCTAGTTTTAACTGTTATTGAAACGAAGAAAGCGTGGTGATTTTGACATCTAGTAACGGCGATATAACGTATCTTAATAGTATTTGTCAAAATAGATAACAACTTATTATCTAATTTATCTCCTCTATGAACACGAACAACGTGTTTTTTGTTTCGGTTACCCGGTATTAATAAAACAATCTATTTTTATATTTCATTTGAATTGCATTTCCAATACATAGATATTTTGTGTTATAATCGCAGATAGTTTGTATTTATGATACGGCGCTTATATGGTTACGTTCTACGACTTTCTTCTTATAAAACCTAGTGATGTGCTGCTAACAACAGGATGATACCAATACGTACATTGAAATTGAACATGTTGTTGTTCTCCTCAACGCTGCCAGGATGGTTCATTTCACATAACATGGGTACGGTGACGTTTGACATTTGAAGTCTCTGGAGGTAAAATCGAATGAAGAAAAATCGATTTAAGTATTTTATCGAGACAATTTAAACGCAGAGAGAATCGATTTAGAGACGATAATTTAAGAAAAGATAATAAACAAAAAGAAAAGGATTATATTGTTATGTTATTAAGTTACTGAAAAACTACACAACAAATAAAAAAGTAAACAACAACCAAACAAAAAGACGACAACAATACATAAAACCAATAACAACGAAATGAAATTTGGACAATTCAGTACTCCAAAAACATCACACAAAGTTCAAAACAAAGGAAAGCGACCCGCATAAAAGGTGTATGCACTCAGATTGACGCGAGATACCTTAGAGAGATATATAGAAGCCAATTCAATTTATCGATTATATGATGTAAATCTGTATGGATGTACATTCCGTTTTACGTATCAAGTAATTGAGGTAATTTATGTTTATCATTTCATTTTCTGTCTACTTAATATACTGTGATTCTACTTAAAATTACAATTAATTGCAACAATGTTGTTTGTTTTTGGTAAGTTGTAACAAAGCTACTATTTCTTTTTGCAACCTGGCTGAGAAATAAATAAAATATAGTATGCGTGCAACATAAAAATTGGAAATGTCACAGTACCCATCCTATGTGAAATGGATTTTAATGTCCCAAACGTGTCTTGCTTCAAAAAATCTTATCGCACCCTGCGTTCAAATTAGATGCTTTTGCACAGATCCCCGATTACAGCGTTTCTACAAACACCTCATTTGAACGCGCCTTAACAGATTTTTAAGCAAGCTGAAAATTCATTGAATTTTAAATTTCTACACTGTTATTGACTAGTACCATAATAGTACTGTACTTATTACAGCGAACGGGTTGTATTAGAATCTAAAACGATCTGTCAAAATCACCATGATTGGATTATAAGTAGCATTGGAAATGGAAGAAGTGCATTTGAGTTCGTCTTGCATGTTGTGATCATTTCGCCGTTGTTCCCGCTTTTACCAATCGGGCGTAGCAGAAAGCGCCGAGGAATGAATTCGGCTTGCGTAATAGCAGCTTCATTGCGGTCGCCAACCGATTAACGGCATGCTTCAAGTTTTTCATTATTCGCCATTGAACAATTATAACAGGCATTGTGAAAGTAATTATGGCACTTCACACGGCTGTTTCTATTTGCGTACTTATTTGATATATTTGGCAAACAATCACAAAGTAAACGATGAAGTATTTGTATTCTTTGTCTATTCGATAAATACAGCAAACACTGAACACGCGTAACCGCACACTGGTCTGTTTTCTCGACGCACTTCAAAGAAGTCAATAAGGCAAATACGCAAGTAAACGGCCCACGCTTATGGTTCATGTTTATTATTTTAACTCCCATTCGGCTCCACGTGTGGACGGTCATACTTGTTAGTGTCTGCATGTTTGTCTGTACGTCAAATATTTTTCCAAGCACAAGGAGTAAAGTGTTATCACGAAAGGCAATTTATTGGTAGGTAATTGTTTATAATCGCAACTTTACTGTTGAGTTTGTCTTTCGGTCGTGAATGTTTCAATATTAAAAACTAAGAAAGATGGTAGTGAACTCCTATATTTACTTCCCGGTTCTTTTTATCGCAATTCATTAACATTATTTTTTACATAAGAATAAGGCTTCTAGAAACCTTAAATAAACTAAACTAAATGATATGAATCACACAAGTTCAAGTTCTTATTACGCAAGTGTCCCCATGTGATCATTGGTGTTCAAGGTGGTATGATTCATTATCGAACAACTGAAGCTGTTGTTGTTACTGCTATTCTGCTGTTGCATTGTGTCGCGCGAACAAGCAAGTATGCGATAGCCAAAGGCAGTGAGAGAAAAATGGATGCTACGGTTTGCAAATCTTACGATTATAATCGTTCAGGGCACAATATCACTTTCTCATTTTGTACTTTATTGTTATCTTATTGTTATAAGTCACATATTTTAAACTACGATTTTGTGCGTTATGCAATAGAAATAATGTCGATTTTAATATTTGATATCGACAGCCAGTTAATATCAATCAATTTAAATATAACTGGTGCTGAAAACAGCTATTTTGTTTTACACAATCTGTGTTGCCGAGGTGTAGCCAGGGCCTTTGAGTCGACAATTACATTTCGGCACCTGAAAAGTTACATTGATGTCAGTAATTATCGAGTACATTATATACTCGATGCCAGTAATTGATTGATTTTATTTTAACCCTCAGAGTAACTTTTTTGTCTAATCTGGGTGTGTTCGTAAACCATTTACGATTTACAATAACAAATATAGTTGTATTTCCTCAAAAGTTACGAAAATTGCCTTAAAACACAAATTACTTAAGTTCCGAAAGAATGCAAGAAACGTAACCATCTGGCAACACTACACAATATTGATGCGCAATCATTGTCGTCTCGCATGCAAAACTACAAAACAGCAGAAAATCAGTTGCTGAAAAATCGCATAACAGTATATAATTCATTCTTGACCAGCGACCGCTGTTGCCCCATCTGACTGGTGTGCTTGTGCGCAGGTGTGCGCGTGGCAGCGCGGCGCGGGCGATGCGCTGACGCCATGCGCGCGCCGCCCCGGCAGACATGCGCCCGCGCGCCCTCCCCGCCGCCCACGCCGCCCCCGCCGCCCCCGCCGCGCGCCTGCTGCTGCTCGCCCTCGTCTTTGCCGGTCAGTGTTTCGTCTGTGTCAGGGTCTTAATCGAGGCCGCAGCGCCACAACTCACGCCTTTCGCTGATCGCAGGTTGTGTTGCAGCGGGGTGCGGCGGCAACCCGGACGCTAAGCGGCTCTACGACGACTTGCTCAGCAATTACAACAAGTTGGTGCGGCCCGTGCTCAATGTCAGCGACGCTCTCACCGTGCGCATCAAGCTTAAACTCAGCCAGCTCATCGACGTGGTCAGTTCTAACACTCACACCCGCGCCCCCGTCCCCAGTTCCACGCCGCACACTTACTTTGAATTTCTTAGAAAGCAAACTAATGATCGAAACTAGAGTTTGGTTTCAAATTTTATTTCACTTCTCATTAACATTTATGTAAATATACAAAATTTAGTTACCTCTTTATATTTGAAAATTCTTATTGTTCATTCATTTAGCGCGCACAGTTTCTTTCTTCGTGCGGTAATAACCGATGCAAATTAACGTAATATTTTTTAATTACAGAACCTCAAGAACCAGATTATGACTACCAATCTGTGGGTAGAACAGGTCAGAAATTGCAATATGCTTTTATTAGCCATATCAAAATTACGTTTCCTAGGTTACTGATGTGTTGTATAGCATTCTGAGGCATACCATTAAAATGTATCTATTTTTAATGAATATCACGAAAATATAGCAACGAAATAATTGAATATAAAAGTGAGATGAGCGGTGTACGGTGTTGCAGAGTTGGTACGATTACAAGTTGTCGTGGGAACCACGCGAGTATGGCGGCGTTGAGATGCTGCACGTACCCTCCGACCACATATGGCGCCCCGATATCGTGCTCTACAATAAGTGAGTGCCGTTGTCGCTCCCACTGCTGCGCTTCTCTCCCGGTCTAACCGACTCTTGAATCCGCAGCGCCGACGGCAACTTTGAGGTGACGCTGGCGACGAAGGCGACGCTCAACTACACGGGCCGCGTCGAGTGGCGCCCGCCCGCCATTTACAAATCGTCTTGCGAAATCGACGTCGAGTATTTCCCCTTCGACCAACAGACGTGCGTTATGAAGTTTGGTTCGTGGACCTACGATGGTTTTCAGGTGGGTAGCGTAACAAAATTGTAACTGCACCTCATTATTGTACGGTATTAACGAACATGTTTCATAGGTGGACTTGCGACACATCGACGAGGCTCGCGGCACTAACGTTGTGGAGCTAGGCGTCGATCTCTCGGAGTTCTACACATCTGTCGAGTGGGACATCCTCGAGGTGCCCGCGATCAGGTATATATATTGTTTTACACTCAAATATATTTCTACCTCTGTATTGAAATAATAAAGAAATCAATAACCCTAGTCGTGGTACGGGAACCCATAAATAACGAATGGTGAAAAATGTACGCAGCAATGATCACAATCTAGACATATTTATCAATGTTGTTGTTGTTGTTACAGGAACGAGAAGTTCTACACTTGCTGCGATGAGCCATATCTAGATATAACTTTCAACATCACGATGCGACGCAAAACGCTTTTTTACACGGTGAATTTAATAATTCCCTGTATGGGGATTTCCTTCCTTACCGTGCTTGTTTTCTACCTACCCTCCGACAGCGGCGAAAAGGTTATTTTCTGTCATTAAAATAACATTGCGCGCATTGCAGTCACACGTCTAGCTCAATGAAATTGGTTATCTGCGTAGGTGTCGCTGTCGATCTCGATCCTGCTATCGCTGACCGTGTTCTTCCTGCTTCTGGCCGAGATCATTCCGCCCACTTCGTTAGTGGTACCACTACTCGGAAAATTTGTGCTCTTCACCATGATTCTTGACACATTCAGGTGAGCGAGGAGGGCAAAGAGGGTCTTCGATCGAGGGGGGAAATAAACCGACTTATTGTGAGTGTATTTTCCAGCATCTGCGTGACTGTAGTCGTGCTGAACGTCCACTTTCGGTCGCCGCAGACACACACGATGGCGCCATGGGTGCGTCGAGTCTTTATTCACGTGTTGCCACGACTTCTGGTCATGCGGCGTCCGCATTACCGCCCCGATCCTCATCAGAGTCGTTTGTGAGTATGACGCACTTCCTCACTAAACTCACGCATCCTCTTTTTCCAAGGGTCTCCAGTTGTACGAATTTTCATGTTTTACAGTGCGGGACTGGTGACTAGTGAGGCGCTGCACTGGGATGAAACGACGGGCTTGGCTGGCGCGACTGACGGTGTGTGGACGGGCGGGGAATGCGAGCTTCCTCAGGCCGCACCACCGCCGCCCGCTGGTGCACCGCCCATCTGCCGCTTGCACGACGCGGGCGCGCTATGTGACGCGCTTCGTCGTTGGCACCGGTGTCCTGAGCTGCACAAGGCCATTGATGGTATCAACTACATCGCCGAACAAACGCGCAAAGAGGAGGAATCTACTCGCGTACGTGCTTTCCGATATCAGAAGAAATGGCACTTTCACTTCGATCTTTTTAATGTTTTACCGTTTCCCGTGATACAGGTGAAAGAGGACTGGAAATACGTAGCGATGGTTTTGGATCGTCTGTTCCTGTGGATCTTCACTCTGGCCGTGGTGGTCGGTTCGGCTGGCATCATCTTACAGGCACCGACGTTATACGATGATAGAGCGCCCATCGATGTGCGCCTCTCGGAGATTGCCTATGCCACCGCTAAGCCGCGACCCCCACCGCCGCCGCCACCGCGCTGACCGCTGTCGCCCTTTCAGCCCGCGCGCTCCCGCGCCCCTTCCGCTCTGCGTCGTGCCATTCACTGCCACTCTTCCAGCGATGGAAACTACCTGATAGCAAATTACACGAGTGAAATAATTCAGTATGTGTAGCCAGAAGTGCGGGGTGCGCGGCGAAAACTTTTTAATAATATCACGATATCATAACGACGCCAGACATTAGGCGGTTCGTCTGTCCTAGTAATAATATTACATGTAACTTATAAAATAATTATATTAAAACCTATTGTAAATATGAAATTAAATAAATTATTATTATTATAGTTTATACGACGAATGACGTGATCGAAAATGAGTCGAATTTCTTTTGATAGAGAAAATAAAAACATTTGTTAAATGTCTAGTTTTCTTTTCACCTACAATGTATGATCGAAGTATAAGTATGCTGTGAAGTATAAGTCGGCTCTTCTGCCAGAGCGGCCGACGACTGCTTCGTGCTTTTCGCAGTGAACACTCTAGTACCATGAGGGCCACAGGCGTAAGCTCGTTCCAGATTGATAATTTTTCTAGGTCTGCATCTTTGGGTAGCTCCAACTAGTTTATGGGTTTGCTTCGCTTTGCTTCGAGGGCCGCCTTTTGTTGCAAGCATTCGGACCCGCTGAGTCCTTCCGGATTATCTATGGGGTGTCCCCAGCTGTTTACGGGGATAAGTGTTAAGGCCTCATCGGATCTTCGTGGTTTGAGAAAATTGAGATTTTCGCCTCTGTCTTCGTAAACCATGGTTCTGAGGCTTTTATCACTCCGATGTAAATCTTTATCTCGCTCTTATGATATTCCACCACCTCACACACACCCCACCGCATCTAAGCTTATTTTCTGTGGCGTAGCGTAGGGGACGGGGGCCCCCACTCCTCCCCCGAGTTCGGCTAGTACTGAGCATACCTGGGTAAAACTTGTTGCTTGGTCGGATTCAAGTGGTTTGCCAGAAATAGTACTCTAAAGGCATCGTATCGTTTCTTCCTTTTGATGCTCGTTTTGAAGGTACTGCCATTCAAGACGGAGGCGAGGCCGGGTGGTTACTCATCCGCGTTGTAGAAGCAGATTCCGAGTATCTCCGAGTTGTCTTCCATAAACAATACCACTCCTTTTGTCTTTATGTCCTGGTTACCGTGTTCGGCGTGATTTAATAATCGGTGTTGTGCGACTACTTGACGTTGTGCCTGTGACACCGTTGATACTATTACTGAGGTTTGTGTCGAGGTTCTGGAGACGCAGGCAGTCCAGTATCAAGTGTCACATAGACTCAACAACCGGCGAGAGGGAAACACGGGAGTGGTTTTAGTGGGGTAGGCTCTCCAGTCTGGAGGGAGAATCCCCACATAATCCCTGAGTCTCCCTGGGCTCAAGGGTATCTATAAAGATTCCCCCGTCAAAAAAAAAGTTTAGGTTAGGTTAGGTTCACCGGGGCCCGCATTCAGGAGGTCTCGGGCGCCGCCAGTGACGCACGGCCCACAAAATGCGTGGAGCTGCGCATCTCCGACCTCGACGACTCCGTCGAGGTCGAGGAGGTGCGTGCGGCCGTGGCGGCGAAAGGATCATGCTCTGTTGACCAGGTTCGGGTGGGCGCGATCACCACCGGAGCGGAAGGCCGCGGGGCAGTCGTTCAAATTCAAATTCAAATTCAAATTCAAAATAATCTTTATTTCATAGGTAAGCATTATTACACTTGAAATCGTCACAATAGTTAAACTCTACCGCTCATTCGTAAGGCAGATTCCCCTGAGAAGAATGAGCAAGAAACTCTAGGGGTTGCTCTTTGTAAATAACATTTACAATATTTTTTTTTATTTGAAACATCAGAGAACGAGACTACCTCCATGAGCTAAACGGGTTACTACCACGGATTTTTGTCATCCAAGTACGCAGAAGTTGTATAATAACCTTTAGTATAAAGTTTTTGTTTCACTATAGTTTTAAACCTCGTGAAAGGCAAATTTTGTATATCAACCGGAATCTTGTTATAGAAGCGTATACATTGCCCCTTAAATGATTTTTTGACTTTGTGAAGACGACTATCAAGAAAAGCTAGTTTATTTCTAATCCTCGTATTAATGTTATGTCTGTCACTATTTTTCATAAATAAATTACTATTCCTTTTAACATAAATTACATTTTCATATATGTACTGTGAGGCTAGTGTAAGAATGTTAATTTCCTTAAACTTATCTCTCAAAGATACTTTGGGGCCCAGATTGTAAATTGCCCTAACTGCACGTTTCTGCAGGACAAATATTCTATTGATATCGGCGGCGTTACCCCAAAGCAAAATGCCGTATGTCATTAGACTGTGAAAGTAGCTAAAGTAAACCAATCTAGCGGTTTCGTCGTACGCTGCCCCATGCCAGCTGCCAAGGCGGTGGTCGCCACAAAGTTCCGGGTGGGGTGGAGCACTGCACACGTCACAGTGCTTGAGCCGTTGCCCAGTTGGTGCTATCGCTGCATGGGCATCGGTCACGTAGGGCGTCGCTGCCCAGTGAGCTTGGACCGGAGCAATTTGTGCTACAGGTGCGGCAAGCCAGGTCACCGGGCGGCTGGATGTCAGGCGGAGCCAAAGTGCGCCATCTGCGCCTATCTTGGTCGGCCGGCGGCGCACATAATGGGAGGGGAGGCATGTCGCCCTCCCCCAATGAAGGCTAAGGAGGCTCCAGGCCTCCACCGCAGCGACGGTACCTACGGCTGCGCCAGTGTAGGAAGTTGAGATGTCTATTGATGGACAGGCTTGAACTCAACTTCTTCCAGACGAACCTGAACCACTGCGCCAGAGCACAGGACTTGTTCATGCAGTCCATGGCGCAGTGGTCAGTGGACGTTGCGGTAGCCGCGGACCCGTACTACGTTCCCAGCCATTCCAACTGGGCTGGGGACATGGACGGCGTCGTGGCCATCGTCACGCCGTCGGCGGCTCCCCATCTCGTCGTAAAAGAGAGGGGGCCGGTTACGTGGTGGCAGTGTGCGGAGGAGGGATGGCGGTTGTGGGCATTTATTTTTCCCCCAACCGCCCAATGGCCGAATTTGAGCCGTTCTTGTTGAGGCTCAGCTCGGCCGTGAGCTTAAGCGTGAATATTTTGGTGATGGGCGACCTCAATGCCAAATCGCTGGCTTGGGGCAGCCCCTAGCCCAACGCCAAGAGGCGAGCGGTGCAGGCGTGAGTGACGGCCAACGGCCTGGTCGTCGCCAACCGCGGCACCGCCAACACCTGCGTGAGGAGGTGGGGAGGGTTCCGCCGTGGATATAACGTTCGCGACCCCCACCCTAGCCTCACAAGTGTAGAACTGGCGGTGCTGGAGTGGGAGGAGACCCTTTCGGACCACGTGTACATAAGGTCCAGGGTCTCCTCCTCGCAGGCGTCAAAGATGGTGCCTGCAGGGCGAGGGCGAAGGCGAGAGGGGTTTCCCCGTTGGGCCCTCGCCAAATTCGATGCCGAAAGGGCAACGGAGGCGGCTATGGTGGCCGCATTGGGCGCCAAGTGGGTTCGAACGAGATCGCAGTCGGGTTCAGAAGGAATCTGACTGCCATCTGCGATGCCGCAATGCCCCGTAGCGGCGGCAGGCCTCCTAACAAGAGGGAGGTCTACTGGTGAACGCACGAGCTCGCGCTTCTGCGATCCGCCAGCAACGTCGCGCGGAGGGCGCACAAGCGGTGACGCAGAAGGCGTCACACGCCCCAGGAGGAGGAGAACGATGGAAACGGAGCTCCTCGGTCAAGCGGTGGTTGGCCTGTTCCCGGAGGGGGATGAGAGTTTCTCTCCTCCCTCACACACATCGGCACATCGTGCTGTTCGATGAGGCGGGCATAGAGCCAGTATGGCGGGCTCATCAATGAACTCATCGTCATGCAAGCCCCCAGCTTGCATCTATGCCCATGAGGGATGACGGAACCCTCATGATGAGGGCTTCGTCTGGAGCTGAGGGTCCACAACGCGGGGATGGGGTAGGCGGGCCTCTTCTAGGCTCGTAAACGCGGCGGGTACCGACAGTTGTAGTGCTACGACTGTTCGGACAGGCTACGGCCATCGCCGGGCGACCTGTTATCCCTAGATAGATAGATATAGACCAGGTCTATCGACCGGCTGGGACCAGGGGGCTTGCCTTAATTGGCCGGCCCGAGTGGAAAACAACCACAATAAAAATTCTCAAAGGTGCTGTCGTTGGGGCGCCCCTCAGGGCCTCGCGCGGCGACAACACGCCCGTTTCGGCGGGTTGGTAGGCGGAATGCGCAACCTACCCACCTAGCGGCCTTCCCTGGGAGACCGCCCGACCTCCCAGGACGTATCAGAGCTACCCAGGTACAGGGGGCACTGCCTGGGTTGACCGAATACTTCCCCCAGAGCAGCCGGGAGAGGCTGCTCTGGGGGAAGTATTCGGATGAAGAGTGGCCGTGGGCAATCGGCCGCCTTAAATCGTGCAGGAAAGCTCCGGGACCAGACGGAGTCCCGGGGAAGGCCCTGCATATTGCCCTCGAGCACCTCAGCGACCGCCTCAAACAGATCTTTAACGACTGTCTGGAGGCCGGCCGATTTCCAAGGCGCTGGAAAGAGGGGAGGCTGTGCCTGTTGCGGAAGGAGGGGCGCCCGCCGGAGTCTCCTTCCGCATACAGACCCATAGTCCTGCTCGACGAGGACGGGAAGTTGTTTGAGCGCATCTTGGCCTCTAGAATCGGTGAACACCTTACCGGGAGGGGCCCAGACATTTCCCGGTGCCAATTTGGATTCCGGACCGGACGGTCGACACTGGACGCCATCAAGGCTCTGAGGGTGTTCACCAATGAGGCGGCCGCCAATGAGGAGGGGGTTGTCGCGGTATCGTTGGACAACATCAACGCATTAGGCACCCTCCCTTACGGCGTAGTGGAGGAGGCGCTCCGATATCACGGGGTGCCCCTCTACTTGCGTAGATTGGTGCGGCACTACCTGACGGACAGGGTGGTGCTCTATCAATCGAGAGGCGGCCAGATAGTAGCACGAAATGTGGAGTGCGGAGTACCCCAGGGGTCCGTCCTCGGGCCACTACTGTGGAACCTGGGGTACGATTGGGCATTAAGGGCGACGTTGCCCCCTCGAATGGCCATCTTCGCGTACGCTGACGACACAATAGTGGCTGTCCGGGGAGGCAACTATTAGGAGGTAGGCGCGGAGGGCGTCAGTGGCGGCGGACATGATTGTCCACCGCATCGAACTGTTGGGGCTCAAGGTGGCGCTGAGCAAGACGGAGGCCACAGTGTTTGGTGGACTGGGTGGGGGATGGCGGCTCCCTGCTGGCGCCCACATAGCCATAGAGACGGAGGCGGTTCGGGTCAAGGCCCACATTAAATATCTGGGGCTTGTGCTGGACCGTCACTGGAACTTCCGGGAGCATTTCAAACAGCTTGCTCCCCGGGTGGTGGGCGCCGCAGCGGCACTTGGCCGTCTGCTGCCGAACGTCGGGGGACCTGGGGCCACGTGTACGCGGGTGTAGCGCGCAGCATTTACGGGGCCCCTATATGGCACGACGCCCTCACATCTGCCAACACCACCTGCGCAGGCCATAACGCGTCGTGGCTATTAGGATGTGCAGGGCCTACCGTACGGTAGCCTGGGCGGCGGCGTGCGTTCTCGCCGGCACAATGCCGTGGGAGCTGGAGGCGGGGGTGCTGGCGGAAACGCACCGCGCAAGGGAGGAAGCCAGGGCCCGAGGCGAGCGCCCTTCACCCGGGGAGCAAGCTGTGAGGGGGGGGAATCTTTATGGATACCCCTGAGCCCAGGGAGACTCAGGAGTTATGTGGGGACTCTCCCTCTAAACTGGAGGGACTACCCCACTAAAACTCCCCCGGGTTTCCCTCTCGCCGGTTGAGTCGGCGCCGTGGGATCAGTGAACATTCACCACGACGCCGCCCGGCCGCCCTAGCTTACGCCAGGGCTCCCGCGCCAACGGAGGGGCGAGTCGGTTGTCCTCCGACCCGCCCCCCAGACGAGTGAGGCTATGCAGTGCAGGCTCCGGAGTCCCTGTCCAGAGCCCGCTGGTCTCACTAGGGGATCAGGCGAGCAGCGAACTGCCTTCGTCTTCTCCCCGTACGTCTGCGCCGGAGCGGGTGCGCGTCCGCCGCGTCCTCGCGCACCCGCTCCGCGGCCTCCTTTTGCGACATAACCTCTGCGCAAAAGGAGGCCACCGCCTCCCAGGACTCCTCGCTTTCGAGCATGGCGGCAACCACGCTCGGCAGCGAGAGGTCCTGCCCTACAGTCCCCGTCAGAGTGCGGCGCTGCTCATCCCACCGGCTACACACCTCTAGGGTGTGCTGCGCGGTGTCATCCGCAGCGCCGCACTCGTGGCACGACGGGGACGGTTCCCTCCTCGCCACCTTGTGCAGGTAGTGACCGAAGCAGCCGTGCCCGGTCAGCACCTGCACAAGGTGGAACGACAGTGGCCCGTGGGACCGGTTTACCCACTCTACGAGGACAGGGCGGATCGCCTCTATGGTACGAGCGCCATAGGGGGGATCCGCCAAGCCCTCTTTCCACCGGTCCCGCATGCGCTGCGCCGCGAGGCGGCGCTCGCGCTCCACCTCTTGGGGAGCGGGTCGCTCGCCTCGGTCCCTCATTCCCCGCCGGTAGGTGCGGACCGCCGCCAGGACCTCTGCTTCGAGGTCCCACGGCGGAGTACCGGCGAGGACGCATGCGGCAGCGCAGGCCACCGTCATGTACGCCCTGCACATTCGCAGGGCGACCACCCTCTGGGGCCTCCTCAGCAGCGACTTCGTCGCCGCTGATAAGGCCCCACTCCAAATGGGAGCCCCGTATAAGGCCATACTCCGGGTCACCCCGGCGTATAGCCTTCTGCATGGGGCTCCCGGCCTCCCGAGGTTGGGCAGGAGCCTGCTCAACGCCGATGCGGCGCCCACTATTCGGGGAGCAAGTTGCCGGAAATGCTCCCCGAAGTTCCATCGCCGGTCCAGGACAAGTCCCAGATATTTCATCTGGGACTTGACCGGGACCGATACTCCTGCGATGGAGATGTGGGCGCCTGCCGGCACCGCCCAACCTCTACCCCTCCCGCCGAAGACGGCCACATCCGTCTTCGGCACGGCGACCTCGAGCCCCAGCAGTTGTATTCGGCGGACCACCATGTCCGCCGCTACTGAGGCTCTTCGGGCCGCCTCCTGGAAGGTGGTCCCCCGGACGGCCACCAGCGTGTCATCGGCGTACGCGATGACCGCCGTCCGGGGAAGCAGCGCGCCCCTCAGCACCCAATCATACCCCAGGTTCCACAGTAGTGGTCCTAATACGGACCCCTGGGGTACTCCGCACCTCATTGGGCGCTCGGCGCGCCTCCCTTCCCTCGTCTGGTAGAGCACCACCCTGTCCTCCAGGTAGTGCTCCACCAGACGGCTGAGGTACCTGGGGATATTATGGTACCTCAGCGCCTCCCTGATAACGGCGAAGGGGAGAGTGCCGAAGGCGTTGGCTATGTCCAATGACACAGCCACCACGCCTTCCCTCTCGCCGTTACCCTCCTCCACGATGTGTCGCAGCGACTCCAGAGCGTCCAGGGTGGAGAGTCCAGCCCTGAACCCGTACTGCCGCTGCGACACATCGGGGCCTGTCCCCCTCAGGTGTTCGTTGATCCTGGAGGCGATGATTCGCTCCAGGATCTTCGCCACCTCGTCCAGCAGGACGAGGGGCCTGAATCCCGAGGGGGAGTCCGCAGGTCGGCCCGGCTTAGGCACCAGGACGAGCCTTCCCTCCTTCCAGCATCTCGGGAACAACCCCGTCCTCAAGCAGTCATCCATGAGATGCTTGAGGCGGGTCCCGAGATGCTTCAGGGCAATGCGAAGGACTCGTCCCGGTACCCCGTC
>NW_020653730.1:0-20870 GCF_003589595.1 Hyposmocoma kahamanoa
CACTTTTTAGCGCGGACCCGACGTCCATATAATTGTAAGTCAATGTTAATTTATATTAATATTACCTATTTAGTTTCAAAGCGACAGAGTGTTGTCCTGTCACTTTGACATTAAATGACACTTGAATATAGCGAAATTTTGGAGATAAACTATTAATATAACGCAATGTTAGTTGTCAAGTGCGATATATTCTTTTTTTATTAAAAGGAATCTATATGAAACACACAACACATCTATTTTTAATTTATATATATATATAATGTTGTTGTTTTTATTTAAATTAGTTCATTTACTTAATGGTTTATTGGAAAAATGTACTATTGTCAATTACGACATCAACTGTGCAAATCCCTGCAACGACTTGTAGTGATTATGTACCGCCTTAATTTTAAGCGCGCAGATTGCGGGAAGCGAGAGGTTACCCCCAACACCTCACCACCTAAAATGTAGGTTAAATACCTCGCTTTAAAAAGAAGTCCACGTCATCCCGAACAACAAGCATCGAGAAATTTACTTTGAATTAATAACCAAGGGACCTACTCTCGATGCATGGAATCCGTAGTTAGCATTGACTTTGAAATAAATGGACGACGGCTCTAATACAAAAACCACGAAAAAAATGTCCCAAGTCAACCTATTTAAACTTAGTGACATGTAAAGGAATATGAAAAAGCTAAAACGTTGAATTTAAATTGTAATGTCATCGCAGTACTGTCTAATTTTGCTTGCTTCGCTGTCAGTCGAACAAACGAAGACTAAAGCGTGAATGACGCTCTGTATACGATTTTAACGCCCTATAAGTTCGGACACTTTTTGGCGCGGACCCGACGTCCATATAATTGTAAGTCAATGGTAGTTAGGGATATTTTCCCACTTTGGACCACCAACTGATTTTGAGGTTCGATCGGGGCTAGAATTATGAATATATGATAACGCGATTTGACAGTTTCGAATGACCTGTCTTTTTGTTGAAGGGCTTCGAGAAGGTCTTGCAGGTCATCCATAGTGGGAAAACGGCCGCAACCGATTTCTTCCTTCAAGAGTAGGACCCCAGAATTGTGGAGAAGTAAACACGGTGCATTAAAAATACAAAGTAGACGGAAGACCCATTTTTTAAATACTAATCAAATTAGCTCACTTATTCTGTTCCACATCACTAGCTTCCTGTTCTCCATCGGACTTTTCCACGCTGCTACTCCTAAAAGGTCCTGACCCATGCTGCGTTCGTACATGTTTCGTTAAATTACTAACAGACGCTCTATAAGAGCACGTCGCCCCACAAACGGTGCATGCGGCGATTTTTTTGCGCGAGTCCTTTATTTCGAAAAATTCCCATGCCTTGCTCGGTCTATTCCGACGTCTGTCTTCATTATCATTTGTTCCGTTTTGGCTGAAAATGTGTACTTTTGTTACTACAGGTTTTCGCGAAAGCGACACATTGGACATGGAACTATTTTTTATCAATTAGGATTTTATCCTAGCATCTAAGGGCGCCTTCAATTAAGACGCTTGTAGATCCTAAGCTAGATACCTGCAGTGCACCACGGTGCTCCGAAGTCGGTCTCAAGAGCATTGCAATTTATACCTTATTCCAATTGCTATAGCGTAAAATATATGTTGAAAAATTTAATGTCCTCCGCCTTCTCGTCAGCCGATTTCAACTGGCCCTTAATATTTTATGAAAATACGTAGTGGCGTGACTGGAACGCCACAATAGCCCTCTTTACAGTCACTCTACCGCGCGCGATCCGGCTTTCCCGTGCGCAATCTTGTACGCACAAGATTGCGCACGGGAAAGCCGGCACGATTGCTCGTGGTAGTTTTTGTTATAACGGAAAGAGCGTCCGTGTAAAGGCTAATATCGCAGGATAGACCGCGTGAAACTGGCGCGTGTTGGAGTACGCGACACGAGTTTCCCTTTTCCTTCCACCATCTTTACACGAGCGCCCAATTGCGCAGGATTGCTGTATCACGCGCGATAATGTCTGTGTAGTGTCCGCTATTGGCGCCATCTTTAAGACGCCCTAAATCGCATAGTAGATGTCTTTTTTCAAACAAACAAACGTTTCGGGCTCTTGACTCGTTTCGGTCACGACTTCAGTCGGTTTCATTCACAAAAAATAGTTTCATTAATTTTGTAACTGCTATTTGGAAATACATATGTTTGGACATCACTGGTATGCAACTTCTTTATCTCATTTATTATTATTGTTTAAAATTTAGAATAACCAACGGAGCATTTTGACAAGATGCACAACTAGTAAGTAACAAGTGAAACATATCTTGCGTTAAGCGTGATAATCTTAATATTTTAGCACCGTAAAAACGAATACAAGTAACTATCATATCGAGTGTATAACCAGAAATAGAGACGAAATAAGGGCCATCCATCGCTGGCAAGTCATCAGGAAAATGAGTCTTATATCACTTTTAAATATCAACTCTCGTTTGCGCTGAAATCACAAATTAGAAAGCTGGAATAGTACAACCGACACCTGACCGCCGACAACTGACCTATGTGTACGTCTCGTATATTCCAAATATATTCTGTATTTATTGTAATAAAGATAATATCTTTAACAATGGGAGGCTGTTTCATTATGTGTTGTGGGAAAAACAGCAAAACATCTAATTACAAAACAAACGGAATCACATTTCATCGGTAATTAAATATGTATTTTTTTAATTTTCATCCATTATAGCAAAGCTCAAGTAAAACCGTCGATTTGAAGTGAAACAATTGACGACACTTGTCAATTGTTTCGAGTTCGGGCTGGCCAATCGGAGCGTAGTTGTCACCGTAATGATATAGCAGAATAGATTTCAAACAAATTAAATGACATTTCGTCAATTTTCGTCTCTATTTCTGGTTATACACTCGATAAACTACCTATATAAGAACAATGCAAATAGAAAAATAATAATAATAGGTATAGACAAGGTATTGTCTTGTTTACTTGTTAAGATTTGCTATGAGGAGACCTAACATGTCCACTGTGGCACTCATTGCGTAATCTGGACAGACGGGAAACGGGTTAGTTGAGACCGTGTATTAGACGTAAGATACATGACCCTCTCCTTAGACCTGTACTCAGCAGTGAGACAGATACAGGTTGACAATGCCAAATAAACATAATCACCTTGCATCACGTTCTTCTTCATCCGTGTCCTCATCACTCTGTTCTTCATCAGAGCTAACCAAGCATTCAATGTCATGTTTTTTCTGCAAGTGTTTTACCAATCCTGAACAAGTTTGGTATGAAAATGGTTCGTTACATAAATTGCATGTTGCCAATTTGAAAAATTCATCTTTTATTTCATAGTGTTGCCATAGTTCGCCTTTTAACGCCTTTTTAGCATCTCTATAAGAAATAAAACAGTAAATAAACAGTTTATTAAAGAGCCACACTTATTGTCAAACTTCGGAATTTTACTTCAGGGCACTACACAGAACACGCAGACCAGAATCAATTTAGAAAGGGTTGTTTCCCAAAATCGGCTAACCAGAAATCGATCCAGAGACGTCGCCATCCAACAACGCCCACAGTGCCAACCGCTGGACTACCAAAATTGTCAATGCATTGACAGGAGAACTTGCAAGCGCAATCGTGCACCGATTACCAGTATGAATTTTTTGAAGCTAACTTGTTCGTTTTTGTTACCACGGAAAGAGCGGCCGTGTAAAGGCTAATAGCGCAGGATAGACCGCAGGATAGACCATGTGAAACTGGCGCGTGTTGGAGTGCGCGATCTTTCTCTTTTCCTTCCAACGTCTTTATAAGTGAACAATTGCTGCATTACACGCGCTATAGTGTCTGTGTAATACCCGCTATTAGCAACTTTTTTCACATATCGCACAAGACAACTAACATAGTGTTAACACATCAGTACAGAGTACTAAAAAAACCGACCTCAAAAGTACGTGGAATTACGTCTATTTGCTAAGTTTTATTGAAATATCTCCTAGTTTGCCACTATACAGGACTTGGCACTGGAGATAATAAAAATAGGTTCTCACTACGACACTACACAAAGTATATTGAGAGAAAAACGCCTTGAATTGGAGAAATAGCAAAATCAACCATTAAAGTTATTGCTCCTAAATTAAAGTTAGGCGCTATTTATAAATATGAATCTTCATGCGTGAACAGCCACCCTTAGAGGTGGATGATTTTCGTCAAAATGAAATGGGACCACTATGGAAGTACCCCCTTTCCAACAAAAAAATAATCATGAAAAAAGGGTTCACAAACACCGGAGTTTTCGTGTAACATACATAAAAAAAGAACACAGTCGAATTGAGAAACTCCTCCTTTTTTGAAGTCGGTTAAAAATGGCTTTAATTTATATTAATATTACCTATTTAGTTTCAAAGCGACAGTGTTGTCGTGTCACTTCGGCCCCAAGTCTGCTAGTTTAAATAATTTAAACCCATGCCCAGCAGTGTGATATAGAATGTGTTGATGACTAACTAAACATCGAGACATTTACTTTGAATTAATAACCAAGGGTCTCTCGAGGTATGGAATCCGTAGTTAATGAGGTTTTCCCACTATGGACAACCTACTGATTTTGAGGTTCGATCGGGGCAGAATTATGAATGTAAGATAACGCGATTTGACAGTTTCGAATGACCCGTCTTTTCGTTGAAGGACTTCGAGAAGATTTTGCAGGGCATCCATAATGGGAAAATGGCCGGAACTGATTTCTTCTTACAAGAGTAGGGCCCCAGAATTGAACACGATGCATAAAAAATGCAAAGTAGACAGAAGGACCATTTTTTTAAGCACTAATGAAATTAGCTCACTTATTCTCTTCCACATCACTAGCTTCCTGTTCTCCATCGGACTTATCCACGCTGCTACTCCTAAAAGGTTCCGACCCATGCTGCGTTCGTACATGTTTCGTTAAATTACTAACAGAAGCTCTATAAGAGCACTTCGCCCCACAAACGGTGCATGCGGCGATTTTTTTGCGCGGGTCCTTTATTTCGAAAAATTCCCATGCCTTGCTCGATTTGCGACGTCTTTCTTCGTCACGTGTTCCGTTTTGGCTGAAAATTGTGTACTTTTGTTACTACAGGTTTTCGCGAAAGCGACACATTGGACACGGAACTATTTTCTATCAATTAGGATTTTATCTTAGGATCTAACGGCGCTTTCAATTTAGACGCTTGTAGATCTTAAGATACATGCCCTGCAGTGCGCCACGATGCTCCGACGTTGGTCTCAAAAGCATCGCAATTTATACCTTATTCCAATTGCTATGGTATAAAATATAGGTTGAAAAATTTAATGTCCTCCGCCTTCCCGTCAGCCGATTTCAGCTGGCACTAAATATTTTATGAAAATACGTAGTGGCGTGACTGCAGCGCTACAATAGCCCTCTTTACAGTCACTCTACCGCGCGTGATCAGGAGCGTACAGGATTGCGGGAAAGCCTGCGCCATTGCTCGTGGTCGTTTTTGTTACATATAGATAGCAGAATAGATTTCAAACAACTTAAATGACATTTCGTCAATTTTCGTCTCTATTTCTGGTTATATACTCGATGAACTACCTACATAAAAACAATGCAAATAGAAAAACAATACAAAAAATAATAATCACAGGTATAGACAAGGTATTATCTTGTTTACTTGTTAAGATTTGCACTGAGGAGACCTAACATGTCCACTGTGGCACTATGCTCATTGCGTAGTCTGGACAGACGGGAAACGCGTGAGTTGAGACCGTGTATTAGACGTAGGATACATGACCCTCTCCTTAGACCTGTACTCAGCAGTGAGACAGATACAGGTTGACAATGCCAAATAAAAATAATCACCTTGCATCATGTTCTTCTTCATTCGAGTCCTCATCGCTCTGTTCTTCATCAGAGCTAACCAAGCATTCAATGTCATGTTGCTTCTGCAAGTGTTTTACCAATACTGAACAACTTTGGTATGAAAACGGTTCGTGGCATAAATTGCATGTTGCCAATTTGAGAAATTCATCTTTTATTTCATAGTGTTGCCACAGTTCGCCTTTTAATGCCTTTTTAGGATCTCTATAAGAAATAAACCTTTATTAAAAAGCCACATTTATTCTCAAAACTTGGGAATTTTACTGACCAGAATCAATTTAGAAAGGGTTGTTTCCCAAAATTAGCTACCAGAAATCGATCTAGAGACTTTGCCATCCAACAACGTCCGCAGTTCTAACCGCTCGACTACCAAAATTGTCAATGCATTCCAAAGCAAAATTCGACATAATATGAAATAAAATAATAAAATAAAATCAGCTTGAAGTCGAGACAATAACATGGAAAAGTTGAATTTCATTGGATTATTCAGTAGCAGTAGAAGGACTCTTTGTCAAAGAGAGCGTCCAGAGAAATACTGGCACCATGCCTATATCTGCTGCCAACGTGTAATATGAGCAATGCTGCGTTCCGATTTTGAAAATTTCCTGATGACATTTCCATTTAGGTATCATAGAAAGCCCACTGTGCAGAGCGTGCATGGAGGGGAAGGAAACGGGCATGTCGTACTACAATGCTCCGGCGTGGTCATAAACAGGACGAGGTGCCTTTGAATGCCGAGGTCGCTCCCCGCTGAAGACTTTCCTCAGCGGAGTTCAGACTTCAGCATAGGTGGCACGAGTAAGAGCGGTTAAACACGGCGATTTTTAGCAGCGATCCAAACGCGATGCAGTAGCGATCCAAACGCGATGCAGTAGCGATACAAACGCGATGCAGTAGCGATACAAACGCGATACACGTTTTAAATTAATTAACTAATTTATTTCTTTAATGTATTTGCTAATTTCTCATTGCTAATTGCTCATTGGCACCACACCCAGCCAGAGTAAATTTGACCCGGACAAGCCGGATATACCGGATATACAGGGGGCACAGTTTCAGGGAGTGACACGCCCGGGATCGTGGAGGAGAAGAACAACCCAGCCGCAACCGGTGGCCAGATTCCTGCCGGCTATGCAGCGCGTGACGGAAAGTAGGTAGTAGGGGTAGTTAGTTATTTGGGTAGGTAGTTAGGTAGTGTTGTTAGAATTGAGCGTTGATTTTTAGTGAATTTGTAGTTGTAGAATTTGAATTTCACTTTTAAATTTACAATTAATAAAATAACATAATGTGCATAAACCTAATTATTGAACATAAGCGACTGTATCGACGCAGTAGCGCGTCTGCATCACTGCAAAAATTAACCGTGTGTAACCAACCTAAGACCCTGCACCCACTACAAGCAAAATCAAGTTGTCAAGTCAAGTTGCGGACACTAGTTCTAGACTTATCAACGTTACGTTAGGTCTTACAGGTTGTCTCGGTCTATGATATTTGAAATAAATATTGTAAACAATAAACGTGTACAAAAATCTAAGTTTCTTACAACTTCTTCTCAGGAGAATCTGCCTTATGAATGCGTAACAGAGTTTTTATCAATGCGAAGATTTCAAGTATAATTTGCTTACCTATGATCAACATGATTTTATTTGAGTTTAAAAGGTAATGTTACAGTTGATTCACTATGTAACATTAATTAACTATGACTGACGCCGTTGTGTAAGCAAAGAGGAAATGTAAGCGTAATATTGAGTAACGGATGAATGACTGGATTGTTTCTTGCATATTAAAAATGACAATGAAACATGGAACTGTAATGAAATTTGATTAGAATAAGTTAATTTACAACAGGTGACTTTATTGTTATGTAGCAGTTTTGTGAAAACCTCAAAATAGATAATTAGGATCTGAAATAAATGAATAGATTCATTCCACTCATGGATAGCAAAACTATGTGTTCTCTACAGTGCACTTTCCTAATGCTTATATTAATTATAGTAGCCGCTTACTACTTCTCCAAAGAGAAGCATCAACAATGCACTGACAATATTCAATTCTCTTGTTTGTCCACGTACAGGGTCGGGAGCGCGTCGTGCTTGACATTTAAGATTTAATTTCAACTCTGTGCCGCTTGCGATAGGAACGGTCCAAGGTCCAAGGTGCCGGGCTTGTTATGCTCTTGGCTGTACCTTGTTTCAGGACTGCAAATAGTGTATTATGTGTGGAGGTTGGGAGGAAGAAGATTGAAAATTGAAAATTAATAATTTAAAAATGAAATCAGATTTTTCTCTCTATCCTGTAAGCAGAATACCAGCGTCGCGGGCAGCCGCGTCATTTATGCTGAGCCAGCGCCTTTTTCACTGCCATGACTTCCAAGTGTAATATTAGTAGATAAGAATATCATTATTGTTATATATAAGTTAATGCCTATATCATGTATCTGATGTCATGGTGGTGAATAAAGCTTTTACCTATCTATCTATCAATTATTAACACTGAACATTTTACATCGACTCAATGTAAAGCATAAAATGTCACTGCTGTTCAAAGAAAAGCAGTGACATTTTTTAATGCGGCACACAGTCGACATACAGTCTATGAATGGGTTAAATAGAACGAATGAAAATTAGAAATTAACAACATCGGTCCTTCACACATTGTAAGAAGGATGTGATGGTGAGGAGACTGTTGAGTAATTTCTTCAAAGGAATTCCACAGCCGGAGAGCACAGCATAGCGTAGCAGATATGGTAAAAGATTTATGAGTCAAAGTCAGAGGAATGAGAATGCCTAGTATGCAGATATATGAGAAAGAAGAAATAGTTACTTTTCAAAGTGTTTTAAAACAACAGCTCACTATTGATTGCCTCAATGACCCAATCATGAGTATTAAGAAGTTATATTTCCCGTCTTCAAAAAAGACTGAGCAAAATGACATTTCCTAATACTTTTCCAACTCCTTCACTATTAGGAGCATCAAGCTGTGGAATGACCTGCCTGAGTCGATCAGACGAGCAAAACTATTGAGTCATTTAAAATCCTAGTTAAGGCTCATTACCTTAAATTATAAATTCTACTCTGCTGTCTTATTTATTCGTTTTTTTTTTTCCTCTTCTGTGGTGATAATATATTTATTTGTATGTATTATATTAGTATTTAAGTATTTATGTAATTTATATGTTAGTAGATATTTATTATTTATTTCATTCATATATTATGATGTTTAATAATAATATCATATTTATTGCGCCCTCTATTATTATTACTACTTTTAGTTTATCCTATCACCCCAAGGTTGCCTAGCAGAGATTGCTATTTAGCAATAAGGCCGCCTGTTGTACACTGTATTTTTGATTGTTTTGTATTTTTGCTTGTTTATTGTGCAATAAAGAATATTGTATTGTATTTATAGGGTTATCAGTTTTCATAATAGTTATATAGTTGTTGTGGATAGTTTCAACGATAGATTGCGAAAGAAGATTAAGTTTTGCCAAAAATGACTGAATTGTGAATGTTATGACAACCTAATGATTACTAATTGGGTTATTGCCTTCTTTATTCTTATTTTGACAGTTAATAAAAAAAATAAAAATATTTTATTACTTCACTGTACATGGCATAATTCAGGGGCTGATGTTTCCTTTTAAGCTTTGTAGGGCCTGTGTTAGGAAACATCGCTCTTCTTTACAATTAATAATTAAACATAGCTCTTACATTAACTTATTAAAAAAATATATGCATGAAGTGTGTGTGAATGAGTGTTTGTGTATGTGTGTGTGTAAATGAGTGTTTGTGTATGTGTGTGCGTGTGTGTGTGTGTGTGTGTGTGTGTGTGAGCGCACATATTTCTGTTCAATTTTGATTTAATTTAATTTCAATATTATATCAACGAATACCTCATTTTTATGTTTACTTATTTATTTATATATTTATTTATTTATTTCAAACTAGTAGTAATTGCTCAATCTCCTCATACGACTTAGTTTCGAGCCATTTTGTAATGGCTAATTTGCAGTCATAAACTATTTTGTTGTATATATCAAGTAAGTTGGCCTTCTAGTAATGAGATCAATTTTTTTACATATACATTTTAACAAGAATAGCCGGATTTGATTATCTATATGTCTCCTTTTTGTATTTTTCATAAACATAGTTCTAAATACAGTGTATGTATGAACTTACAAAAATTGACAATTCCAATGAATTTGTGCTCAGTAATTGGACGAATTATAGGTTGAGGATGATTCAAATGAAAGAAGTTCGGCTTCTTGTTCCATAAGCGTGATTCGATGGTCGATTGAATATTTCTAGACTGCAATCACTAGCTGCTTGCAAGTGGGCAACACTTTTGCACAATGAGCCGTCATTTTACTCAGTCTTCAAAAAAGTCAGACTACAGATGAAGAAGTCGTGGGTTTGATTCTCTGTAGGACCAATTTAGAAACCAACTATTTAAAAGTAGTTCCCTTCTTTCCATACTATGTTTACTTGCTTTGGTACACCTGTAATATTTCAGGCCCTTCCCAAGTCTAAAATGGTAGACGCTTATTATTCATTATCAATGCCTTGTAAATTAATACAAAACACTTTAAATTTTGATACTGCAATATTTTATGTATGTAACATGTATTACATATTAAACATTGAGTTGGGATTTATATAAAAATGTAAACAGTTCTGAATGAAAATAATAAAAGATAGCGAGAAATATGTATCACATTACTACACTGTTCTTTGAACTAATAATTAGAAACAAATGTAGGACTTATTTTTAGGTTATAAATGTAATATTATCTAAATGCACTTACATTTTGTCATCGGCGGCATCTGCGTTCTCATTTATCTCGTCTTCTTTCACAAATCCATGTTTCACTCGAAGGTGTTTCGTCAAATTGCCCGCAGTAGTTCTATACGAAAAGTTTTCGTGACAATGGTTGCATGTTGCTATAGACCGAAGTCGGTCTTTTATCTCAAAATGCTCCCAAGCAATACTTGTACGCGCTCGCCCTCCACTAAAACACGCATTTTGATCAATATTCTATTCAAACCCGATGAATTCACCAACAAATTATGAATATTGGACACCGATAACGTTTATAAGTAAACAAATAGTTTGATAGTATTTAGTAGCAAGTATGTTACTTTTTAATAGTGAAATACGTATTACGTACCGATACGACGCCATGATAGTGACGCGGTGCCGTTCCGTACCTTCAGTTTTTTCTATCCTCTACAGTTCCGTTATATGCGGAATATTGTTTGGTAATTTTGCGAAAAATTTCAAATAGCGGAAATTTATCCGGAAAAATTTCGAAAATATAATTTCGAAGGCTCATTATTACGTTCTACGTTTAGAAATATCTTTTGAAGTTTTATATAGCGTGAATTATTTAATAAACTTGTCTAACTAAAAGTAACAACAAGAGAAAGACGAGATTTAATAATGATTTCATAACAGCGAAAAGAACCTTTTCATTGGCTACATCGTTTTCATTCAGTATCATCAACTTTTGATAGATGTCAACGTCAAGTATGGAAAATTAAACGAAAAATATTGGATAAATTATATGTATATAGGAGATTACACGGTATATTACACGGTACACCTATGAGTTAAATTTTAAATATTTTACGTAACTTAAAAATGTTAAGTAATAATATATTTTATTATTTATGTAAATAAATATATGCATAAAGGGGAAGAAAACTTTAAAAATGTCGAGGACTTTAACTTGGGGCAGTGACGGCACTCGCTCAAGGTCACGCGACAAGTACCTATCGCTGACTGTACCGACGGCGACGTCGGCACGGCACAAGCGCTCATACAAGTCTATCATTTATGAGCAATCGGTTCCGCAAGACTGCACACGGCGGACAACGTTATTTTAACCTTTCCGAACGCGTCGTTAGGTTCCTTTTCCCTCGTAGTGAGCGCCTGGTGTCATTAGTTAGATTTGGTAGGCTATTATAGCGTAGGTATTATCCATTTTATGTGTGAGTGACGTATCTGTTACATAGTAACTGTTAAGTAATCTGTGCCTGGGTGTCGTGGGCAGGTATGTATGTCATTCGTTTGTTTACACGTTTCATTCTTTCATTGACAATTAGATGAGACCATGGTTTTGGTTGATTAAGTACGTATAACAGCGAAAGTGTCCGATGAATCATCATCAGCTTACACGCATCCACTGCTGGACATAAGACCGGGAAAGTTGGCGTGCTCCCCTAGACCACGTCCAGCCACTGCCGGCCACCTTACTCAGGTCGTCCGTCCATCTTGCCGCAGGGGGTCCCACACTACGTTTTCCTTGACGTGGTCGCCATTCCAGAACATGTCTGCTCCATCGGCGATCAACCCTCCTGCAGACATGCCCGGCCCACTGCCACTTAAGCTTACTGATTTTGAGAGCTATGTCGGTCACTTTAGTTCTCTGCCGTATGACCTCGTTAGGAATTCGGTCCATCAGAGAAACCCCAAACACAGCTCGCTCCATAGCACGCTGAGCGACCTTGAATTTGTGGAAGAGGCCTGTTGTTAATATCCACGTCTCGGCTGAGTATGACTTAACTGGAAGAACGCACTGGTTAAATGCCTTAGTTTTTAGGCTTTGTGGGATTGACGACCAGAAGATGTGGCTAAGCTTCCTAAATGACGCCCACTCAGCCCAAACGAATGGGCATTGTTAATTTTTTTTCAAACTCTTTATTTCAAAATCCATTTCGAGGAATAAGGTTGCTGATTAATATTTTCTACGTATTTGTCAATATTACGTTGAGATTCTTTATATTTTTCAAAAAATAGTATTGACCTTTATTTGACATTCAATGACGTCATCAGTGGCTCTATAATGTTTTGTCCGTGCGTAATGTAAAGCAAAACGCAAAAAAAAATTAAATGTCACTTCACGTTTGTAAACATGCCTTATTATCTTTGAAACTTTTAATTTCGCTGCCGGAAGAGAAAATACCAAATATAACACAGCTATGGAATACAGAAAGTACTTTGTCCATACCTACGAGAATAGTGTCGTAAAGTAAACGTGAGATACTTCAAAGTTTACACTATTTATTGGTGTGAAGAACTCTTGCAAGTGAACAAATAGTTTGATAGTATTTTCGGGGCTATGTTGAGTATGTGCGTTATTAATTTGTGGTTGTCTATGTGTGTGTCCATGGCACCCGCGACACAGGGTTTCCCTAGTGCGGGGCTATGTTGAGTGTGTGCGTTATTTATTTATTTATTTATTATTATTTATTGGTATCAAAGTGAAAATTTTGAAATATGAGCAAAAACTCAAACGCACATTCAAGCGGCGCAATATACAATTGAATTCATACCTCATTTAATATATTGATATTAATAGTTTGATTTGTATAATTGTAAATTTACCTATTGCATACTATATAAAGCTAGTAATAATATGTCTTCAGCATCCAAGTGAATGAAAAGACAGTGAATTACAAAAACTGCTATACCAACCTAGTACCAGCATAACAACAAAAAAAGAAAACATGGAGAGTTTGTGTAGTCCCCAATATGTATCCGACTTGCACATTACTTGTAAAGTTTATTTAGTTATATCATTATTCTTGTGCTATGAAGCATTCTTATAACAAAAATCTTGTTGGTTGCATTCAGAAGTATCCAGTCTACTTTTTAGATATACATTGCAAAACATTGTGAAGTAAAAATGGTTGACAAGAGTACAAATTATAGAATAAGGGAAACAACAAGCGCTAGGATAACAGCTGAAACACTTTTTTCTCAAGAGATTTCTTCAACAGCTACTCCCTCTGTTTGATTCTACATCCGAAATGTAAGAACTTTACTATGGACAAGGCAAAAAAAGTGTTAAAAAGTAAAAAACATATTGACAGATATTCAGAAAACCTAAGATGTATCTATGATTGTCTAAACAATATTAATGTCTTATTGTAACTTTGTTTAAAACAAAACAAATTGATTCAGTATAAAGGATAAGTGATCAACTTGAATTTTCAGACTAAACTTGCAATAAGGATTTTGATCAGTATAGAAAATAAAGGTAATTTAAAAAAAATATCATTTGCACTTCTCATTCAAAAGAAATTAAATAACGTGCCACTTGTGTTTAAAGTAAGTTATTAAAATGTTGAAATGATTTTGATGTTGAAATTTTCACTGCATAAACAAACTACTAAAACCACAAATATGTGCCATATTTGCGTGCAATTTTTCTTTAATAAAGAGTGCTGGCTTTTGCCAGCAACAGTTTTATAAGATAAATATAAAAATTATGGAGACCATCACCAGTGTCTTATTTATATTGTAATACAATTTTTCTCTTGCATGACCGTTCTTTTTTCATTAAACGACAGCTTTATAATGTTGAATATTTACGAAGAGTATTGTTGGTTAACAGTCGAAAGGTAAAAAAGTGTAATTTAAGTAAATTATTATTTAGATCATGGAGTAAATAAGATACTTATTAATTAATAATATTTTTATTTCTCACTTATAGCAAATAGTACTTGAAATTGTCAGAATTGACATAAGATCACTAGTAGTAGATCACCAGTGTTTCCGTTTGTCAGACTGGTCTGGCCAATGGGATTTTTTTGATGACGAACGAGTAGTAATTTTTAATCAATGTTATGAAATCAATAACGCATTTGGTCACATTTATAATACTAATTTTAATACAGGATCACTACCATAGATATTTCTTATCTAATTACGCAGAAGCTGTATAAAGTTTTCATTTCAGTATAGCTTTCATCTTACTTCATAGCCTTTTTAAGCTGAGTTACAAATAGTTTTACACTACAATTTTACGTTGCGTTTTAAATTTTTACATTATAAGTATCTCTTAACTCAGCGTGCCTCTTGGCATAGACCTCATTCAGACCTTTCCAGTGTTCTATCAAGAGCTACTCTTCTTCAACATGGTCCTGCAGTTAGCTTCAGCTCATCTTCCCATCTTTGATGTTGAATCTATATAGATGTTTCAACATTTGAACGATTTTTACTCTTCTTATTTCTGCTACATTAAGATTATATTATAGTAAGTATTCCATAATCATTACATTTTCGACTTGTGGCAATTTACGAGATTCAGCTTTTATAAAGTTCATGATTCCGTCGGTCATATAACTGCACTAAATAAAACAAGAAGAAACAAAAACGCGTGCGAAAATAGTAGAACGATAAAACTCCAATACTTTAAAGAAATATCAGAGAACAAAAAGTACCAAATAGCAGCAAGGTATTTATTTTCAGATGAGTCTCTTCGACAGAATGCTGTTGTGGAAATCATACCTGAGGTAAAAAAGAAAAAAAAAACAATCATGGACAAACAACGGACTAAAGCATTATGTTATTAGAGCGTATAAAATCACACACAATGTTAATAAAGGGGAGTACACATAAAGAAGGAGGGATTTAAGGTTAATAGGTAATATATCTTTAAGTTAGAATTTCGTTTTTGACGTTGAGAGTCGTATTCTAGAACTCTACTCAATGCTCAAGTCAGGATTTGAGTATGGTTTAAAGCACTCGAAATCATACTCAAGTCCCTGCCATTGGGGTCGTATTTCCAGTGCTTGAAATCATACTCAGACCCTGACTTGAGCATTGAGTAGAGTTCTGAAATACGACCCTGAGAGATGTCAATTTACTTTTTAAAATATTCTCTGCCGCAAAGGTTAACGTTTATAGAGCCTTTGATGACATCGCCAAATAAATGACTTGCAAAATTAAAAAAAAATCATAAGGCAAATAAGCTACGAAATGATAAAATACTCAAATTAGTGTCTTAAAATATATATTTTCGAAAAAAAATTAATATGTATAGGTCAAAAATTGTGAACAATGCCCATTCTCCTGTCGGTTTCCTTCTCGAAGTTGTGCTTGCCAAGTTGGATATTTTGGGCAAGGCAGACGTAATTATGCATAACCTCAAGAGTAACCCCACCTACGGTTACAGGTCCCGGGGTCACGATCCGACAGGATGAATTACTTTGAAAAAAAAAAAACTTAATTTGAGGACATGCACTGAGTACTATATGATATGAATGAAAATACAATTCCTAAAATGATTTTCATGATAATGATAGAAAAAAATAGGTCTAATCGTCTTTTGCAGGTCTGTAACAAATATCCACTAATTGTTTTATAACTTTATTCATTACGATTCCATTACTATATTATTACAATATTTAATAAGATTTATTTAGAAAAAAAGAAATAAAGACAATGACATTACAAAGTGCTTGAGAACAAAATACGAGGGTTGTACAAGAAAATAAAAAATATCATTTAAACGTGATCCCTAACCTCCAAAACTAGGACGCCTTATAACTTTGGAGTTAGTGATTCTTTCAACATTGGGTATTACTTTATTATTATGCTGTACATAATCATTTAAATTATGTGTGTGTGATGTTCCTATTCGTAATGGGCTGGGGTAGGAACTACAGCCAAGCCCTCCCATTTTCTTTTTTCATTCTTCAGTAGCAATAGACTCCTTGTGGAAGAGTGTCCAGGTAAGTACTGCCAGACTAATTAACCTTGCCAATTTCTACCGCCAAGCAGTAATTTGAGCAATACTGCTTTCCGGTGAAATTACAGGTATACAGGAATTGTCAACTTGTGTCTCAGGGTGACGGGCGCAGTGATAGTGTGCTAAGATCTTTGCCATAAGGCTCTGAATGACACTGGGTTAAAAAAATAACATAACATTTTATTTACTAAAAAGCATTTATTACTACTATAAATTATGTATATAAAACATACCTCTACCATAATAAGTACAAACTTTTGAGATTCAATACAATCGTACACGTCGACCGATGCGTAAATAATACCACAGTATTTTTTTTAAAGCATTTCTCAAGCATACAAGTTAATCAACTAGTTGTTATTTATTAATTAATTTTATCACCCTTCTGATCAAATATATCAGTAACAGTCGAGTATGTGTCAGTAGCAGTGATGGGCGCATCACTAGTTTGGACCGACATTATTTGTTTCACAAAATCTGCTTGTAGCGTATTTGACGTTTCGCGTGGTAGATTTCTTAGCAGGGAGACTAGATATTTCCCGAAATGGTCTAGGGAATCGCATTTTTTCTTTGTAAATTTGTTGGAAAATGTAATTTCGTCTTCCGAGCTACTCTCGAATTCGGGAATTTTAGTTTTTTCCGCTTTTGCTTGGCGCTGCTTTTTCTTAAGCGGTGTCGTGTCCAGAGCATCGAAATCTTCTAAGTAGACCGTGTCCATCTCTACTGTTTGGTCGTGCTGTGAAAAAATATATACGGTGTTATTTTTAGAATGTGCTGGTGAAATTGCAGGCACATCGGGCTAGCTACTTATATCTCAGGATGCGAGGCGCAATGGTAGTGCTCCTCAGATCTTTGCGATTTAAAGTCCTGAGTAGCACTACAACCCCTATGGACAGGCGTGTCGCTTACCACCAGGCGCACGACTTGGTACTTCCGTTAGTTGGTATCATAAAAAAAATGCAAATAGCATCTCTGACGCGGTCAGTTGAAAAGGCGCATGCGACAAAAACTCAAAACCGAGAAAAGAATGATGTCACCTCACTAGCTTGGAAATTAGAAATGGGCGCGCAAAAGCGTTTTTAGGTTTTTGAACTTGTCGTTGGACTGTGGTGCACCAAATTTTTTCTTTCGATGAAAAAAAAAACATAATGACACGATCAAGTACGCGATTTGTCGTGCATTATTTATGTACTATGGTATAAGTATTATATTCTTATTGTTGACATTAAATTGACCACGATAACTAACAGAGTTCTTAGGTTTTCGCGATTGTTACACATAGAAAATGAAACTATTTTTCCGGATTTAAATCGCGTATATTTGTTTTTTCAAACAAACCGACGTTTCGGGCCCTTTACAGGTCGCATGGTCACGGTTGACTGAGGTGGTAAAGTCATCAACCAGTTATGTCTAATATTAATGCAAACCACCCTATTTTTTCACTATAGTTACAAAAGTTATTAATATATTAAATACCTTAGAATAATAACGCATAGAATGATAGTTTCATATCAAACGAACTGTCACAAGTGAGGCAAAAATCAAATTCATGTAGGCTAGTTTTAGTAGTAGGTTAATTTTCGGTTTTAGTGAATATTTATATAAAAATACAAGTTGAAACGCGTTACTTCCTTGTGGAATGTGACGTTAGTATCTATTTTCTGTTTGTCTGACGTATTTTTACACTCATTTACCGCACATTTCGCCATTTTTAGCTAAAATTCTTGAGCTGTTCGCGGTGCAAGTTGACCTTGAGCACTGACGGCCCGCCCGCTCGTGTAGGCCCTTTGGGAGCGCTTCAATTTGCCTCACTTAGCGTGTGCGGGCTAGGTTTCTATGCGTTATTATACTAAGTTAAATACCTTATTTTTAATTTTAGAAAGAAACATTCCAATTTACGCTACATTATGTTTTACGAATGATTTTATTTTAACAATGTCAATTTAAGTTAGGTTAAATTTATTATTAATAACGAAATTTTTAATAAATTAAAATGAACGTTGGTTTGTTTGTAAAAACAAATATACGCGATTTTAATCCAGAAAGTTTCATTTCCAACGATAACCAATTTCGTTTATTAAAGCTGATTTATTATAGTTCAACTATTTTTCTTTCATCCACCATTTTCCTCTCTATAATGAGGTGAAGTTGTTTTGCGTCTCCTGCCTTGAAACGAGTATTCGCGTCAAACAACTTCGCAGCCTCGCATAACAAATAACTATAAAAGAAATTAAATGGAAGTATATTTACTTTTCTCTTGCAGTAACTTAATACCTTATCCATTCGGGAAATAATCGTACCCTTTTTATAAAAAAAACGATTCCAAAAATTCGTGGAATTACATCTGTTTACCAAATTTTATGGATATCGGTTACCGGAAAGTACTTTGCCAGAGAACAAAAAGTAATGAGAACGGACACCCTCCGCCCCTCCCTAGCTTTAGATACCGCACCACGCCCCGGACATTGACGGTCACATTGACTGAACGACAACAAGGCTGTCGGCGAGCTTTTTCGCGCTAAGACGGCTTTGATATTTGAATATAGTTTTCATTTATTCATTACGAAACTTGTACTTTAATATATAACATAATTAGTTGTACGTTACTATTTATAATGGCCGTGAATTACCCCTGTACAGTTGTTCGTGGTCATCGAACCGGGATAAACAGACGAGTTTCTTTCATTTTCCGAAAGGTGAAACGAAGTAAGCAAAAATAAACTTATGTCTGAGATTCATTCGGCTGCTTTTTTTTTAATATAGTGCAGAGTAATATATAATACAAATTGAAAAATATATAATACAGATTATATCAATATAAATACCTAATAAACATGCGTATAATTACACTAATCCTAATAATTTAAGATTCTATTAATAGAATTTCAGGTAACTGATTCGCGTTAGAATTTTCGCTAAGACGCCGCGCTTACCATGTAATAGATAAGAGAATATGATGGGTAACCCTGCCACTTCACGCACACATTTGCGCGTGGGCAGATAGCGCTTGGCTGTGTGTAGTAGTAGTTAACTTTCGACTATTGTATGGAGTGTCCGGGGTGTGACTTTGCTTTAAAGGTTTTCTCAAAGTTTAAAAGGAACCAATACTGAGGTACCCTCTTTCCAACAAAAAATAATCATCAAAATCGGTTCACAAATGCGTATAACATACACAGATAAAAAAGACAGTCGAATTGAGAACCTCCTTTTTTAAAAGTCGTTCAAAAATAGTGACGTCGGTATTTTTACTGATATTTTTTCGAAAAAATGCCACATGCATTTCAACTGAAGTGAATGTCTGAAATTCTATAACATTTGCCTAATGTCAACAAAACTATTAATCGTAAGTGACTTACGATTGAATAAAAACTCGATTCTCACCTGTGTATCGTCGTCATGGGCCAAAATCTCATCGTCATCCAACTTTGAATTTGTTTCGACTTCGTAAAGTTCCCCACCGGATGATAGGAGAATGCGTTTGCGCTGAAAGAGTGGCTAACGTTAGGAGCGGTTACACCGTCGACGTTCAGCACCGATACAACAGACGGTTGCACTGATGCCGTCGCGTCGCTAATGTTCAATAATTAGAAACGCGCATCGCGTTTGGATCCCACCCATTAATGCCCGAAATATTAAATCGAGTTTTGTTCAAATGTAATGATATTATTCCAAAATGTTTATTAAAACGAATTTATACAAAAAACTTATCTCGTATACTTTTGAATCGATATTCATAAAAATCGAATCGTAATGTGCAACCCTAGCAGTGAGAGTCCACAGTTATTGTGTGGAGTTGCCCCTGTTTCGTCTAAACAATTTTTTAACATCGAAATTTCTAATAAGCATCGAATTACACCAAATCCCGTATTCGCTGTTTTAAAACCCAGTTCTTTGAGTTAAAGCCCGGGCGAATCACCACACTTTTCGAAACGACGCATTAAACAGGAAAAAACTTAATATCCAAAGTGAGAAGATTACGCACCCCATCCTCCCTTTCCGGAATCTTGACATCAGGATGCTTCCTCGCGAGGTGTTTCTTCAAATTAGTCAAAGTGGTCGAATGCGATAAAATCTTTTTGCAGATTAGGCACCGAGAGTATTTACTTTCTGGGTCTACGCATTTGAAATACAGCCATACTATGGAACGCTGCGCGCGCATGACTGTCCCCGTTGGCGGCGCTGGGCTACGGAAAATCATCCATCAATAACTATAGTAAGAAACACAATTAGACGTCCAAAATGTAATTAAAGAAATGTCATTGTCAAAGTGTGAATGCAGGTGTGCGACACCTTATATTTTAAACGGAATTGGAAAAGGAGGTTCATATTTTCTACAATTTTAATTATCTATTACAAAATATTAACAATAAACAAAAACTGTAACAACAACATTAATAATTTAACAAACGCACTACGGAGACAAAAAAAGTTCGAAGCACGAAGCACGAATGACACGACAAAATGGCGGCACGAATGACACGACAAAATG
>NW_020653730.1:20880-24088 GCF_003589595.1 Hyposmocoma kahamanoa
AATGACACGACAAAATGGCGGCACGAATGACACGACAAAATGGCGGCGCAAATAATGTTTTCGTTCTCGATTGTGTTACCAGTGTCATAAAACTATTTACGACCTTAAAATACAAATGGCATACCGTGAATTATTATAAATTTTAACAGGTTACAGTTTGAAAATAATTTTAAACATTTTATTATCGTCAAAAATAGGAAACTACTATTTAAAATGTAGATTTTTGCTCAGTTAGTAGCAGTAGAGCGCCTTGTGAAAGAGTTCGTCCTGGGAAGTACTGCCACCTAACCTATTTCTGCCGCCAAGCAGTAATGTTAGCATTACTGTGTTCCGGTTTTGAAGGGTAAGGGTGCTGGTGAAATAACAGGCACATGGGACTTGTCAACTTATGTCTCAGGGTGTCGGGCGTCGTGGCAGTGCCCCTTAGATCTTTGCGATTTAATGCTCTGAGTGGCACTGCAATAATTATGGACAGGCGTGTAGCTTACCATCAGGCGCTAAAAAAAGGTTATCCCATTTGTTTACATTTTGGACGTCTACGAGAACGGTAGAAGAGATATTAATTCACAATTACGACATCAACTGTTCAAATTATTATAACGATGTGTAGATATTATAAGCCTGCTCTGTTTCCATTGCTGGACAAAGGCCTTCCCCCTCCTTTTTCCAACCCGGGACGATTTTGGTCAGTTATTTAATGCGAGGCACGAGGAGATGCGGGAAAAACTATTATGCTTGATCAAATGGTTTATGATCTGCCTTTTTAAAAAACGGAGTAAAATGACATTTGCAGGATTGCCAGTTTTCGTGAAATTTTAAATAGTCATGTAGTAGTTGTCGACAGTTTTATCGATAGATTGTGAAAGGTAAAATTTTGCCAATAACGACTAAATTGTGAATGTTACGACGTTGTAATGATTACTGATTGCGTTATTGCCTTCTTTATTCCTATTTTTACAGTTGGCCTAATAGTATCGAAATCAATTTCTACTCATATAAATTTTATTAAGAACAGACGGACTCGATTATCTATGTTGAATTAAAATGAAAAATAAAATTTTTAAATTTTGTATCCTCTTTGTATTTTTTAATAGACATAATTCTAAATGTATAATATATGACCTTACATGGACAATCGAAATCGATGACGATTCAAATGATAACAGTTCGGCTTTTTATTGCATAAGCGTAACCAACATTCAATCGATAGTCGATAGAATATTTATCGACTGCAATCACTAGCTGCTTGTAAGCGGCCCACACTTTTTCGCAATGAACTGCCATTGTACTCCATTTTCAAAAAAGATGAACCATAGATATTAGAATGTGCTTATACGATAGGATGTACTTTATCCGATCATATGAAATTTTTTATTGTTTATTTTTTTAAATTATTTATGAACAAAATGTCTAACTTTGCACATAATTTTATATGGAGATATTTCTCTTTTAAGTCCTACAGACAACTTGCTAAATGGTTTTCGACTAAAGCCGTTTAAATTAACATTATTTATCCCAAAAGTAGAAATTGCCTAGCGGTTTAACGACTCGCCGCGCCGCCCGTAGCCCCGTCAGTCGCCATCGGACGCTTGTCGATGTCGGATCTGTGTGAAATGGTGTGGGTCGAAAACAACAAATTGACGATGATGCGAGGTATGTACCTACTACAAATCTACTTCAGTACTGCTCTAAGATGTAAGTAATCACTAAAATGACTCTTCGTTATCAATACATGAGAGTTTAGATCTATGAAACTACAAAGTGGTTCAGTGCTTGTCGTGTGTGTCGAGTTTGGTGTGCAGATTGTTGGAGTATAATCTAGTTGGCGAGGGTAAAGTTTTACGAAAGATTGGAGAGGTGTAGTGCGGTAAAAAGGGGCTGAATGCTCAAGGTTATTTGCTCGGGGAAGCGCGATTTTTAAGGGCGTAGGCTGCGGGACGCGAGAGGCGGTGCCCACCTCACTTCCTAAAATATAGGCTCGCGTGAAACACCTCGTTTTAAAAAGAAGGTTCATACAAGAAAAAGGACGTGGCGGACTACAGCCTAAACTGTCTGCTCTGAGGAGAGCCATGCTCAGCAGTGTGATGAATAAGAAAACATCGAGAAATTTACTCTGAATTAGTTATTAGTAACCTGGGACCAACTCTCGAAGCACGAAATCTGTAGTTAAGGCCGTCTTTAACAACATACAAAGTTAGGTTTCGATCGGGGCTAGAGCTAGTCTAGTAAAGGCAACAAAACGGTTTGGTTGCATTTGTAATGCAATCACTCAATAAATCGAATGATGATGACTTGATATTTCATCACTTTTTCCAACAATATTCATTTGAATAATATTTGAAAAATGGTAGTCAAAAAGTGAGCTTATGTTTTAATTATATATGTATGAATAGTGCTGTACGGAACAAACATTCGATTCATTCAATTAAAGTTTTTGTAATTTAGTAAATCGAAAATTTCAAACGCAATCGAACGAGTATCTAAGTGTAAGGATTTGAAATTAAGTATTCGGAAATTTTAAATACGATTTTGTAGATTATGTAATGAAAACCGCTAGCATGACTTAATTAAACAAATCGATTCATTCCATAAATTATTCGATTTGTAGTTTGCCCTTACAATTTGGCCATCTTAAACAGTCTATGGTCGGGTAAGAGACTTATTTGTTTACTTTTTGTTTTAAATGGGTTGAAACGATGTGTAATATTGTATGACAGCGCGATTTGACAGACGAACGGGCCCGTCTTTTCGTTGACGGATCTTAAGAATAGTTAGTTCAGCAGGTCAACCATAGTGGGGAAACGGCCGTAACTACTGATTTCTTTCTTCAGGAGTAGGGCCCCAGAGTTGTGGAGAAATGAACACGATGCATAAAAAATACAAAGTCGACAGACAAGATCTGTTTTTTTAATACTAATGAAATTAGCTCACTTATTCTGTTCCACATCACTAGCTTCCTGTTCTCCATCGGACTTATCCATGCTGCTACTCCTAAAAGGTCCCAATCCATGCTTCCTCCGCGCATGTTTCGTCAAATTACTAACAGATGCTCTATAAGAACACTTCGCCCCACAAACGGTGCATGCGGCGATTTTTTTATGCGGGTCCTTTATTTCGAAATATTCCCATGCCGCGCTGGATCTATTCCGACGTCGGTCTGCATTATCATTTGTTCCGTTTTGGCTGAAAATGTGTACTTTTGTTACTA
>NW_020653730.1:59088-71921 GCF_003589595.1 Hyposmocoma kahamanoa
TAGTTAACGGACGGCAGTAATCTGTAAATGTATTTCATTGGGAAAATGTTCCGCCTTATTTCGAGCATACGATATTCAACCATCCCCAACACAAAGCGCGTGGGGTACATGTAGGAGTAGAATCCATAAGTTTTGCACCGTTTCTTTCAACTCTACGTGTAGCATCTCTTTCCAATCGGCTGCGGATGTACGCGTTACACAAAACACAAGACTGGAGCCTTTCTGCGCTGCTTACATAGTTTTTTTTTATAATATCTAGTGATGGACGAACAAGTCGTGCGCCTGATGGTAAGGTACACGCCTGTCCATAACAGTTACAGTGCCACTCAGAGCCTTAAATTGCAAAGATCTGAGGGGCGCTACCACTACGCCCGTCACCCCGAGACATAAGTTGACAAGTCCATAATAGGACTTAATAATATTAAGATTATCATTTCCTAAGTTTAAAACTTACATTAAAAATATTTTAATTGAAAAGTCATATTACAAAATTGAAGAGTACATTTTAGATAAAGATGTATGGAAAGACAACAAGAGTCTAGATTCCACACAAATATGATTCAAAATGTATTCTATATAGCATTTAAGTTTATTTGAAAAGAGCAATCCCTAGAGTTTCTTGCTCGTTCTTCTCAGGGAGGTCAGCGTAGTGAACGAGCAGTAGCTTAAAAAATGACATTTTCAAGTGTAAAACTTTTACCTATGGAATAAAGGATTATTTGACATTGACTTTGAAACCGGAACGGAGATAATATTACCGCTTGGCGGCAGAGAATACAACTATTTTGCTAGAACAAATGTTTGACGTATTTACTACTAAATAAACTTACAAAAAATATATGACACGCCTAAGAATATTGTCTGTTTGTTACACGATAGGGTGTACTTTACCCGATTATATAAAATCTCGAAAATAAAAGTCTAAAATGAATTATTTAAGAATGAATATCTAACTTTGAACTTAATTTTCGTATGGAGATATTTCTCTATGAGTATTATAAAGAACCTGCTAAATTTTTGTTTTCAACTTCACGCCTGATGTTATTAAATTCACATTTATTCCAAACTTGAATATTGGCCAGCGGTTTGACGGCACCCCGCGCCGCCCCCGCCCCGGCGGCACCCGTCAGTCGCCATCGGGCGGTTCTCAACGTCGGGTCTGTGTCAAATTTTCTCCGCCAGTTGTAGCGTTCGGGGAAAAGATAAAATATTAAAATGGGTAATAAAAAAAATCAAATTAGGAAGAAATCGATATCAATATCTAAAAAAAGGACAGGAAAAGAGAACTACAAGAAGCGGTAAGTAAATAATTACTGATTTCGTTATTACTAACGACAGACTACATTATATCAAGTATGATCAAAAGTAAGCCTTCGTAGGTAGGTTTAGTAGCAGAAGAGCTCCTTGAGTAAGTGTTCATCCAGGGAAGTACTGCCACCTTACCTATTTCTGCGGCCAAGCAGTAATGTCAGCATTATTGCGTTCCGGTTTTGAAGGGTCTTGTCTATGTCTCAGGTTGTCGGGCGCAGTTGCAGTGCCCCTAAGATCTTTGCGATACAAAGCTCTGAGTGACACTGCAACTTTTAGGGACAGGCGTGATACTTACCACCAGGCACGCGACTTGTTAGTTCCATCACTTATTATAAAAAAAAAGAATCCGGGCTCGGGAACCTTTAAGTTTCTCTGAATTTATGTGCGCAATTTAATTTGAAATTTACCACACGCCCAGTTTTGAGCGGGACAGTCCCGCTTTTAACCAAAATACTTAAAAATGTCGCTTAACTAAACAGGACACGTGGAATAATAATGAAAAGTTATATGTTACAAAATTAAAGAGTATGTGTTAGATAAAGATGTATGGAAAGACAACATGAGTCTAAATTCCACACAATTGTAATTCAAAGTGTATTCCATAGCATTTAAGTTTATTTGAAAAGAGCAAACCCTAAGAGATTCTTGCTCGTTTTTCTCAGGGAAGTCGGCACAGTGAACGAGCACTAGCTTATAAAATGACGCTTTTTTAGTGTAAATACATTAAGCCAGCATACCAGACTACACAAGAAATAATTTCTTTTTTTAAATTTTGAATCATTTAACATTGTTATTAGTTATTTTTTTAATCATTACACATTTCGTAACTACCATAAATAAGTGTATTATTTTTAAAACAATTATAAATTTACAGGCGTCCCGCTCTAAGGGAAATGAATAATGGCCACGTTAGGAATGAATCCGGTGTATTGTATTTCTTCCCGTTAACCTATTTCAATAAAACTAAGCAAATAAGGGTAACTCCACAAACTTTCGTGATCGTTTTTTTTATGGAAAGTTATAATATTATATTATTTATATTCATAACCTAACAAAAATCATATTACATGCACAATTAAAGTTGATCATAGTTGCATTGCTCAAATATTTTATACTGCGGCGCGACGCTAACGTCACGGCGAAAATAAGGGGCGCGCAGATGCGGGGCGGGAGGATTGAGAGACGCGGGCGGTCCCCCACACCTTACCTCCTAATATCTACGCTCACGTTCGAATACCTCACCTGGCATTACTTTGCGGAAATGGCTAACCCCATACATATTTTTGTTGACATAAATTTGTCGCGTCTATTTATGAAATTCTATTAGCAGTAGAAGCTCCTTGCGAAAGAGCTCGTCCAGGGAAGTACTGCCATCTTACCTACTTCTGCCGCCAAGCAGTTATTACTGCGTCTCGTGGATCTATAGGCACGTGGGACTTGTCAACTTATGTCTCTCAGGGTGACGGGCGCAATGGCAGTACCACTCAGATCTTTGCGATTTAAAGCTCTGAGTGGCACTGCAACTGTTATGGACAGGCGTGTAGCTTACCATCAGGCGTGCGGCTTGGTCGTCCCGTCTCTTGATATTATAAAAAAATAAATAAAAATACGTGAAAATATAGGGTATTCAGAGAAGTCTAAAATAAAAATATTTCATTTTGGAGTTTTGGAGGTTATATTTTGCATAATTGAATAAAATATACAAAAACTTAAACAGAGTTAATAGAAGCTGAATGGTGTTATGGGTTTGTGACGCGACGAAAGTTCAGAGGAAATTTTTATAGGGTCAAAAGGCATGAAGTTAAGCCAAAAAAAAATTGAATTAAAACGTACCATATCTTGTTATAACTCAGGGCACAAATATATTTTTGTGAAAAACGCTACAGATTCGCTCTGGACCTTTTGGAGGGAAAAGTGTCGTTTTTATTTTGACTTTCAATTATTTTGTGAAATGTAGTTTAAAGTGGAATAGGATAGTGCTATTGTGCCTTAATCGAAGATTAAAACGCGAAATTAGACGAATCTCGAACTAAAATACCCGTATCGGCCCGTTTTAAGGAATCCCGAGTCAATCCAAGCACGCCGCCTCAAATTGCCTATCCTCTTTGTGGCGGCCATATTTACAGAAACATAATTAAACTTCATGTTTAGGCTGATGGCTTTGCCAAAGCCTTAATAAATAAAAAAAAATATTCAAAACGCTATCCATCCCTGATACCGGGAACTTTTTGTCAGTTTTACCACTTACACGCGTGGCATATTTCCAGAAGGGATTATCTGCATTATTTTTTGTAATAAAGTAGATAATCAGTTATTGTAAATCGGTCGAATCAGTACATTTGATATTACGTGAAGTAACTTAATGTGGACCTATCTATATTGAGGTAGGGTAAGGGTGACCGGATTCCATTCCGGATCGTTACTCGGTGATGCATATTCATGACTTTGCCAACAGCCTCAGCGGAGCCACTGTTTTCAGCACCCTTGACCTGGTAAAGGCTTACCATCAAATTCCCGCGGCAGAAGAGGACATTCCCAAGATGGCTATTACCACTCCCTTTGGAAACGTAGTGACATGTAAAGGAATATGAAAAAGCTAAAACGTTGAATTTAAATTGTAATGCCATCGCAGTACTGTCTAATTTTGCTTGCTTCGCTGTCAGTCGAACAAACGAAGACTAAAGCGTGAATGACGCTCTGTATACGATTTTAACGCCCTATAAGTTCGGACACTTTTTAGCGCGGACCCGACGTCCATATAATTGTAAGTCAATGGTTCAAACGATAATTTTATTATGAGTGGTACAATTGTAATCAAATTGTATTTTAGTTTTTTATGAATTCACCGTATTAAAAAAAAAAGTAATAGTACTCGAGGTTGTTCTGTGTAGTTGTAACAATAAAAGGATCCCTACAAACCTTTTTCTAATGATCGTTTTTTAAAGATTAGAAAAAAACGTAAACAAAAAAGCAGTGGTAGTAAACTTTTTCTCAAGTCAACAAATTTACAGTCAAGGAAAACATTGCCCGAATTCATGACAAATGACATTAAAAAATTACATCTGCCTCCGTGGACGAACGGTGAACATGCTGATCTGCCACTCAAGTTCCGGGTTCGATTCCCGGGCCGGGAGAAGTCTTTGTATGGCCGACGTTTATTTCTCTCGTGAGTTTGGATGTAATTTGTGGTTGTCTATGTGTATGTCCATGGCACCCGCGACACAGGGTTTCCCTAGTGCGGGGCTACGAGTGTGTGCGTTACTTATTACTAAACTGTTTTTGTCTAGATATGGTGTTGTTTATAATAATAATAACAGTTTATTTCTTTAACTGTTTACATTTTGCAATCGTAGTATCAGACGTCTCCTTTTAAGCATAGATTGCTGCCTGTGATAGGAGACTTCGCTCTTCCATAACTATAGCTTTCTAATGTATAAACTTATAATATTTAAAATATTTAAACATTTCAAAACTTAAATTAATTTCAACATTGGTGTTTAACTAAGATAATAGTAGATTGTGCAACAAGTTCATAAACGCGTCATTTTACCCCAGACGAGTATCTCGCCTGCGGCTCGGGTGGATACTTAAGTCGAGGTAAAATGGGTTTTATGAACGAGTTATACAGTCTGCTTTTCACTTCGATTGCGTGGAAATTAAACAGCAATGTTACAAATAAACGATTATTTAATTAAAATTGAATGTAAAATTACAACGATTAGTTTATAAAGTTCTAGTGTGCGTGGCTGTTGGCGCAGGCGTCATTGCCTATTTTCTTTATTTCTTTCTTAATATTATTCCTTATTGTTCCAGCGCTAAAAAGCATCTTCAATCCAATCAAGTATTAACAGTGGAATTCGAAGCCAATAAACTTCCTTCATTGGAAAATATTAAGACTGAAGTTGGGGATGATCCCTTGTGTACTCCTGCGACTATCGCAAACGCCACTTTAATTAGTAATTTTGGGGCTTCGACTAGTGGAATTGGAGCTTCAATTAGCGGATTTGGAGCTTCGACTAGCGGAATCGGAGCTTCACCTAGCAGAATCGGAAATTCAACTAGCGGAATTGGAGCTTCAACAAGCGGAATTGGAACTTGGACTAGCGGATTTGGAGCTTCGGCTAACGACATGGAGGCTTCTACAAGTGGAATTAATGCTTCGACTAGCGAAATGGAGACTCCGACTAACGGCATTGGAAAATCGATTAGCGAAATGGACATTCCGAGTCGTGGAATTGATGCTTCGACTAACGAAATAGGGGCTTTGATTAGCGGAACCGAGGCTTCGGCTAGTTCAATACACGAGGAGGTAAATGCAGTATTTTGATTTCATTCATTTACGTAATTAATATACAGTCCTGAGGATTGCTTTAAATTGTTGTTCTCAGTGTGGAATGAATTTTAGTTAGAAGACTCCTCCTTTCCCAGTGATCACTCCTATACAAATCATATATCTCATATTATTAAAAAGGATGGACGTAGATGGTAGAGTGAAATACGTTGATTTAACGAGACATGTTTATTGTTCGGTCTCCAGAATATAAGTGAGTAAATAATACAATATAAAATAAAATGTAAACTTAAATGCTAACCAAGCAATACGCACCACATGTTGCAGTTAGACTATAAATATAGTCTATCTATACTACAGCGACGTTAGAGCACAAAACATACCTTTTGCTCGTCGTTTTTCGTAAGGAGGTTGTAATCTACGTGACTTGTGATTATGAGTGTGTGCACGTTACGTAAAAAGTGCGTTTCGGTGATTAACTTGCTAAATATAACTGCCCCCGTAGTATGTCGCCTCGATAAAGCTGTTAAATCTACATTTAGATGTCAAATTCGAGTGATAAACTTTTAAAATTTTATCACAATAGCGAACATGGCGAGCACCGTGACGTCACATTTTTATGTCATCAGGAGCGCCGGCGACCAATGACTGCAAAAGATTAACACAGTGCCCACATGGCTGCAAGGTCACAGTTGATTTCAAAACATTTGCACAGTCATTTTATCAACGTAAAAATTGGGCGCGACAAACGAAATGAAAAGACATTTTCTGTTTCATGGTTTTCGCGGCGACAAAGATAGCAATATGCGCAATTTCGTATCGTCGTCCTTGTTCTTCATAATGTATAACATAGTTCATTATCAAATAAACAAACTTAGATTTATCTTTTGAATTAAATATTGTCATGTCACGGGGAGATTTATCACACATATTCAGCCATGCTACGGGTACTGATTTATGATTGAGAATAACTAGTGTATAAAGTTGATTTTGCTAAGTAGTTCCAGTTTAATTTAGCTTTTATTAATTGTCACTTCTGTATCCTAAATATATATTTTTTATACGTGTACTTGGTGATAAGCCACATGCCTATCCGTAACTGTTTTGGCTACCACTCAAAGCTTTAAACCGAGACAAGACCTAACAACCGGCAACCTAGTCACCCAGAGACATAACAAGTCCAATATGCCTGTAATTTCACCAACACCCTTATCCTTCATAACTGGAACACAGTAATGTTTACATTACTGTTTGGCGGTAGGAATAAGTATTGTTAACCCTTATAAGTCCCCTGTTATGTACGACTTTAGCGGTGCGCGACTTTGAATGTCACTAATACTAATCATTCGAGTGGGCAAATCATTCGCCTAATTCGAATCCAAGCACAATCATTCGGCTCGAGTCGAATGATTACCGGATATATTAGATATCGAATAACTCTGAACCATTCACCATGGCCATATCAATATATCCCTGTCTCCGTCACATTTACGTATTTACCATATGCCTGAGAGGGCTAGGTAGAAATGCTGTATGGAATATCGATTAGTAATGACTAAAGAGTTGACTATCAAAATCATTCGCAGTCGCGTATCGCTATGGGTCTTGCCTGAGGTAAGAAATTTGGCCACTCTGGCCCAGAGTTCTTTAATAGTATTGTAGATCACCTTTGACAGCTTTTTTCTTTGACAGTATGATATAATAATTAAAGAAGAACCAGAAGTATCAGAAGAAATCGAGGAGCCTGCGCCTGTGGAGTCTGCGCCTCTGGAACTTTACGTGGGTCGAAGGGTAGTCGCCATTACATATTTCCTGGCGCAGTTAAAGAAGATCTCAAGCCATAGTCCTTCCTGTGGCTTTGGTAGGTTTTTCTGTATATTGTATTCGGCTATTATATCCGAGTTTCTTCTATGTGTTGTTAGGCTTATGGCTTTTCCCTTTAGGCTCAATTTATATTGCGGCCTTCGCGCCACTTCGCCACTTGAATACGCGAGCATGCACAAGAATTCCGCAGAAGACGCGTGACGTGATTTTTGGCTCGTATCTAGTACGTTGACCATAAAGTCCATTATGCTATGTAAAATATCGTTTCAAAAATTCGCTATTATTCCGTTTCACCGCAATATAAACAGCCTTACGGACGGATGAAAATTGCTTGAGCTTTGTTAACTTCCGAGGAAGTTGTTTTGCATTCTAGCCGAATTTCTTTTTTTAGTAATTAGATCAAGTTTCGGACACCTGATTTATTTTCTACTACTTTTTTGTCTGCTATGTAAAACAATTGCTGACATATATGATTTTTTTTATCACCACCAGCGCCAACCTAATCAGGAATCGAAGTGATCTATCCGACCATTTTTCTGATAAATAGATAGATAGGGAGAACCACCGCAACCATTATTCGCTTAATACAGCTGGAATTGCTTTGGATTATTTACTTTCTATAATATAAAAAAAAATAGATTAGATAGACTAAGAAAACCATTCAATCCTTATCATAACTAAAGCAATCGATATTTTGCATTGACTTACAATTTTATATATATGGACGTCGGGTCCGCGCTAAAAAGTGTCCGCACTTGTAAGGCGCTAAAATCGTATACAGAGCGCCAAACTCCGCTTTAGTCTTCATTTGTTCTACTGACAGCGCGATACTGCGATGACATTGCAATTTAAATTTCGAATAGGTTGACTTGGGACATTTTTTTCGTGGTTTTTGTATTAGACCCGTCGTCCATTTATTTGTAAGTCAATGATATTTGGAGTTAAATTGAGTAATCAGCGCATCGGGTATTAGCTAAACAAGATCTACAAGCTTCTCAAATCGATTTTGCAATATCACATTTAGTTTTACTGTCAAATAAAATCAAGTCAATTAAGGTGATATCTCGGAGCTATGAAATGCAAATGCATTACTTATGACAAGGAGAGCAGCACAGACATGCCAGCTTAGGCAAAGTGTGAGGACTATTTTACTCCTTATATCATTCATTCGCTCATTAATTCCTCAGGTGACCTGAAGATTGGCAGCGAAGTGAAAATGGGGCTTATGTCAATGTTGACGTTTAAATGTTCCCTTTGTTCACAAACGTTTGTTGTGGAATGTGACAGTGACAACAGTAGCATCGCTTCAAAACTCTTGACTTTACAAATGTCTTAGAGAATGGAAAAAATGTAGACGAATTTCTGTGTTTGAATTTACAATTGACGTGAAAATAGATAGAAAAGAAGGACAGGAAGACCATAGAATACAAACAAACAAGAGGAGCTGTCTACGGATAGTGTGAAATGGAGGAGGCTGCATCGTCAAGACTATCACTCTTAAATAGTATAATAAGAAATTTCAGTCAGTTTCTAATATCACTGATTTCAAGTTTAGAAAATAAGAGGCTAGCTAAAAATTTCGTACCGTTTTTGCCACTTGCTAACTTTGAATAAAAAAACGGACGTTTTTCTTTTAAAATTTTGTATTGTCTATGGTCATTTAAACAATATTATTACAGCGCGCATTTTAAAAATAGGCGGGGCAGCATAGAAATGCGCCAAGATGCTCCGAGGTTAGTCTGGCGTTTAAGTATGTACCTTACTTCATTTGATATAGCATAAAATATACATTGATATATATATAATGTTCTCAGTATACGGGTGTGTTTCATCGCAATAAGTCGGTCAGAAAAAGCTTTGTACACATGTAATAAGAGCTAAAAAGACGTTGTAAAATTCGCGTCAGCGATCCGAGACTCAACTGACCCGTTCAAGCCGATTCCGTATATTTGGTGGCTCCTTTAGTCGATTTTGAGAATAAACATATTTTCGATTGTCTTTTGAATTCATCGCTCTGTTAAAAAAAGAAATCATTTTTTTTTAATTTACGCAATAATTGGGCACGGTTTGATAACTTCTCAGCCTATTTATAAGTTGTATTGTGTTCTTTAAAAAGAAACAGTAATTATGGTCATGTTTAGTTGTATTTTTAATAAGTAACAATGTGATAAAAGTAGTTGATAAGTAAGTCATTTAAATTGTAAGAAATATTAATGTAAGTAACTGTAAGAATGGACTAGTGCATATTGTGTCGTCGATTTTTAAAGATGAAGACGACCGATTGTCAACAAAAGATTGTTTTTGATTAAAAGCTAGCATGTATAACGATTGTTTTAATGATTATGAGATGAACAAGTCGTGCGTGCCATAACAGTTGCAGTCACTGCGCCAGTAACCCTGAGGCAAAGTTGACAAGTCCCGTGTGATGGAGATCTTCATAGCAGACTGTGGGTCCTATTCCAGAACTCTACTCAATGCTCAAGTCAGGATTTGAGTATGGTTTAAAGCACTTGAAATCATACTCAAGTCCCTGCCATTAGGGTCGTATTTCCAGTGCTTGTGTTTCCAGTGCAATCCTGACTTGAGCATTGAGTAGAGTTCTAGAATACGACCCTTAGAAATGAGACTCCAGTGACTACAGAGTAAATCATATTACAATAATTACGAATAGCACGATTGAACAGTTAGAAAAAATTCCTTCAATCCGGCTGGATTCGAACCAACGTCTACTAGCAAACCGTGGCAGACGCTATGCCAACTAAACCACGAGACGAACCGGCGGACCTTACGGATTTTTACACAAAGTGCGCTACTACTAGACTGCTAGAGTGAGTTAAAAAACCAAAAATAAAGATACTCGATACGAGGTGGTAGGTAACATAAATTAAGTTCATTATGGATATAATCTGCAACAAGCACAGAAAAGTTCCTAAAAAAAGTTTACTATGAAAATTATAGACTAGGATGATTCCTGTGACAAGTGTCATTTGACGTTTGCCATAGGGATGAGGTAAAGTCGATATATTTTAGTTAGTGTATTTGATTTTTGAAGCACAAGTTCTCTCTTACTTCTGAACAATGTGTAGATGTGTGAAGTGTTTTGTATTATATTGAAGGCATAAAACATATAACTATAATTATAAATACAAAAATAGAAAATATTCCTACGATCCGGCCGGATTCGAACCGACGTCTCCTAGCAAACCGTGCCAGATTGATTTTTTTCTAAGCATTCGATCTTTATCTAAAAATAATTGAATATCAATTCACTTAACATTTAATCACGTAACTATAATTCAAATGCAAATGAAACAAATTTTAAGAAATTCCAAAAAAAAACATTTATCATATTAATTTATATAGGTTTCAAAAAGTAATAAAACTGACTAATTAAAATTCATTCTTTAAGAATAAATATCCGCATTCATTATTATTGAAAACTTCTTGTCTATATATCTCATCTCTAGCAAATGCAATGTAATGATGTAACCTTTGCACGCTGTCGTAAAAAAATAATGAATTATTGAAAAAAAATTTTTCTGCTCATTTCTCGCAAATTAACATTGATTTGGTATCATTTTTACTTGAATTGAATGTAGGTCCTATTTACTTAAACAAAGGCTATTATAAAATACCTACGTAAATTAGTGCACGTCGTTACAATGTTATATTGTGTAGATTTTCATGAATTGTCACAGGAATCATCCTAGATTGTTTTTAGTATACTATGTACAGTAGGCTACTCTTAAGTATTTATTCTACGCAGACTAAGCTGCGAGGACAGACAAGCAGAGATTAATTGATGTCAGGCTTTGAAGTGTAATTTGTTTACTTATTAAATGAAGATTTAAGTTTTGGGTTTGCATCGAAAACCTTGTAACAGGAAGCGAACACTTTATTTTCTAGTAAAGTCATCCATGTTACCTATGTTTGTTGTATAATTAAAACTTTTATATACGTCATTTACATTTGAGAGCTGTGGCATTAAAACTTTACAGTAATATATCGAAACAAGGCAAATATAAAATGCGTAATTAACGAACTTGTCGGGGGAATTTATACTGTTATAAACCGGGGCGAGGAAGGCACAGGCAACAACACAGAGCAAGTGTGAGATATACATGCGCGGTTTATTATGGATACAACCTTAGAATAATAACGCATAGAATGATAGTTTCATATCAAACGAACTGTCACAAGTGAGGCAAAAATCTAATTCATGTAGGCTAGTTTTAGTAGTAGGTTAATTTTTGGTTTTAGTGAATATTTATATAAAAATACAATTGAAACGCGTTACTTCCTTGTGGAATGTGATGTTAGTATCTATTTTATGTTTGTCTGACGTATTTTTACACTCATTTACCGCACATTTCGCCATTTTTAGCTAAAATTGTGGAGGTGTTCGCGGTGCAAGTTGACCTTGAGCACTGAAGGCCCGCCCGCTCGTGTAGGCCCTTTGGGAGCGCTTCAATTTGCCTCACTTAGCGTGTGCGGGCTAGGTTTCTATGCGTTATTATTCTAAGGATACAACTTATAAAGGCAGCGTTACAAAATATGCTTGTGTTATTTATTTTATTAATTTTATGCAGAAGGAGCCTGAACGCCTGAATCTGTCAATTACTTAAAGTCTGGACAGTATTTTGTTCCTTAAATTTTATTTAAAAAATAAATAAAAGAATAGTTAACTGTAATTTTTTTTCATTCATTTATTTTAAATTCCTTCTACAGGTTTGTCGAGTGGTACGAGGTTGATTTTGTTATGTAAGTTGATTTCTATGTTCTAGTAAATTTCGTAAAGTTTAATTAAAAAAGTTTTTAAATTAATAAATGGACATTGCTCGGGTACATTACCTAGTCCTGGAGCAAAGATAGTAATCTACGACGGAACGAGCACGTTCCGAAGACTTATTTTAGAGCTACGACTGTTCTACAAGTGGAAGCTCACCCAGAAGCAAGTTAGGTGGTGTCACAGAGACCCTAAAATAATCTACAGTACAAAATGCCATGTTTAACAACAATACTTCCTGTGAACACTTTGATAGCGCGTTCTATTTTGATCCCAACGTCACCTTTTTTTATAATAAATAACTGCGTATTTGGCCTCCATCTCACCTGATGGAAAGTGACGATGTGGTCGATGATGTAGCATGCACACCTAAATAATGCCACTCTCAAGTTATAGCGTCTTGACACGCTTGTCGATTGAATCCTAATAATATAAAGGTAATTTCTTGAAGCTTATTCACAGGGAATCGACAGTGAACCACTCAATTGACAAGCAATTGATTTCCACAACACCATCGCTACATCGAATTACATCATTCTTGCTTATGAGTAATAAACAATAGCATTTTAACTCTCTTAGTCGTCGAAAAGAAAACATTGTGTTAATTTCTGATGTAAGTAA
>NW_020653730.1:71931-89570 GCF_003589595.1 Hyposmocoma kahamanoa
TTAGAGCTAAGTCCAAACTCATGGTACCACGATTTCGTTTAACCAAGGTAAACAACTCTTTTATGGGGAACTGTATACGTTTTTACAATAAGATTCCGGAGCATATATTAAGTTTATCAATTCCTAAGTTTAAAAACTACATTAAAAATATTTTGATCGAAAAATCATATTACAAAGTTGAAGACTACGTGTTAGATAAAGATGTATGGAAAGACGACATGGCTCCAGAATCCACACAAATTTGATTCAAATTGTATTCCATAGCATTTAAGTTTATTTGAAAAGAGCAAGCCCTAGAGTTTCTTGCTCGTTCTTCTCAGGGAGGTCAGCGTAGTGAACGAGTAGCTTAACTGTGACGTTTTCAAGTGTAAATTTATTTTACCTATGGAATAAATAATCTTTGACTTTAACTATTTACAATACTTATTTCTAACATCTTCTAAGATTGAGACTACCTGCTAGAGCGAAACGGGTCTCTACCACGGATTCTTCTCATACAAGTACGCAGAAGCAGTATAATAAACCTCTAGTATACTTTTTGTTTCACTATAGTTTTAAACCTCGTAAATGGCAAGTTTTGAATATCAATTGGAATCTTATTATAGAAGCGTATACATTGCCCGTTAAACGTATTTGGAGACTTTGTGAAGACGACTGTCAAGAAAAGCTAGTTTATTTTCATTCCTCGTGTTAATGTCATGTCTGTCACTATTTTTAATAAAAAAAAATTCTCACTCAGATCATTGCAAATTAAAGCTCTGAGTGGCACTGCTACTGTTATGGACAGGCTTGCAGCTTACCATCAGGCGCACGACTTGTTCGTCCCGTTACTTGATATTATTAAAAAAAAGGAAAATGTCATGGCTTCGTCACATCACGAAATAGAGATCAATATCGCGGAACAATTGTTCAAGCTGATCTGGACCAATAAATATTTAGAAAACCGACTGCCGACCTTCAGTAATACGAATTATCGCATTCACAAACGTGTATCTGCTAAAGAATACTTTGTTAAATATAGAATTATGACTGTAATTTCATTGTATATATTCAAATTATTATTAAATATATCAGACATATGTACACACATGTAACACGAGACAAACAAAACTAAAACAAATAAAAGCAGATTAGTAAAAACATTAAAACCAATTCAATTCAATTCAATGTGGGTAATTTTCAGGTAAGTTTTTAAACTGAAATTTGTTTACACGCGCCAGCACATCAAGCTACACATTGACGTACCTTGTTCCGTTGCACTGGAGGTGATTTTCGAACTAAAATGTGTAGTCTGATGTGCCTTTGTCCGTACAATAAACTATCAGTTAGTGTATCTGACATGTAAATGGCTGCATTCAAGCAAACATTAAAACTTAGAAAATCAATCTTTTTATAAAATCAACGAATGCATGGAATCAAATGTAAATGAATATTCATTTTCTTAAATAATCATGATGTTAAGATTTTACTAGTATAATTTAAGTCTGTATTTTCTGTAATTTCACCTACTTACAGGCAATGTACTGTGCTGTTTTGGTGAATTAATCTTTTGACTTTGACAGTAATGTCCTAGCACTTGAAGAAGAAGAATAATACTTATATTATTATCACTTTTTGATCCGCTAAACGAGCCGGTATGTGTATTATTATCATCGCTGGATTTACATAGCCTGATTCACAGTTTAAAAAAGCGATAGTACGAATAAATTAACCTCCAGCTGACAAGACCGTTAAAAAAACTGATCGTCGCGAAGTTTCTAGCACATGTTTTGATGATATTTATAAAACTGTGTTAAAACAGTTTGAAGTACTTTTTTTATGATATTAAGTCACGGGACGAACAACTGGTGCGCCTGAAGGTAAGCTACACGTCTGTCCGGAACAGTTGCAGTGCCACTCAGAGCTTTAAATCGCAAAGATCCGAAGGGCACTGCCACTGCGCCCGACACCTTGAGACATAAGTTGACAAGACCCATTTTTTTTTATTTTTTTTTATATATAATAGACACACGCTTGGCCACAATCTCACCTGATGTTAAGTGACGATGTGACCGACGATGGGACGCGTTTGCCTAAAAAATGCCTAGTCACTCTAGCCTTGAATAGCCCCAAATTGTACTTTTCGGGAAATACAGATGCCGGTAGAGCATTCCATTCCTTTGCCGTACGCATCAGAAAGGAGGAAGCAAAGCGCTTAGTGCGAATTGGTGGAATATCAACGACATAAGAATGGAGTGCTCCGGACCTTCTACTCGACCGAAGGAGGAACGGTGAGGGCGGAACCAAATTGAAAAGTTCCTGCGCACACTCCCCGAAATGTATCCGATAGAAAACCGACAAGCAGGCTACTTTTCTGCGATGATCGAGATTTTGGAGCTTCGACTCTACAAGAGGATTATAATTTTTCCCATTTGCTCGTAATTTCACCAGCACCCTTGCCCTTCAAAACCGGAACACAGTAATGCTAACATTACTGCTTGGCGGCTGAAATAAGTAAGGTGGCAGTACTTCCCTGGACGAACTCTTTCACAAGGACGTCTACCACTATTAGAATTAATACTATGCCATTTAGATACTAGTTTATGCGTACACATACATACAAGCCGCGCTGGTATGTTTACGTGTAATTATCACATTTGTGTTATTATACTTTAGCGATAACTCCTGGCTTAGTCAATCAGGAGTGTTGAGTTATGTACGTCCCAATACTGAGCACGGGTCTTGCTTGAAGGTGACGAGCACGTAACACAAAAAAAATGTAGTAAACAAGTCGTTTAATGACGAAAATAACCTCGCTCCCATTACGCGTTAAATTTAGTTGTCTCCCACACGGAGCTGAAAATCGCTTTAGCCATAATAATTGTTTGCTCAAATTAGAATATTCACGTCACTTGTTTCTTATACGTCACATTACTAGGCACAAATCTACTGAGTTGGCAAACAGTTTGGAAGATAGGATGGATGAGCACAGCGTACAAAACTATCTTGGAAATGAAACTACGTTTTGATCTCTTTACTTCGTTTTAATCAATTTTATAAGTAAAAGTAAACAAACATGTCACTGACCTGACCATAGACGGTTTAGTGATGACCAATTGTAATGCAAACTAAAAATCGATTCATTAATTGAATGAATCGATTTGTTTGAGTTATACAAGTGGTTTTTCTTATATGAGTAGTAAAAATACATAACCTATAAAAGCATATATTTAAAAGTTCCGAAATTTTAATTTTAAATCCTCCTTCAAATCTTTACACTTAGATATGCGTTCGATTGCGATTGAAATTTTCGATTTACCAATCGATTACAAAAACTTTAATTGAATGAACGTAATGTTTTTTTTCGTACAGCACTATGCAACCACAAGACAAGTCATAGAAGTATAGATGACAAATAACCTCACTTTTGAACTATCATTTTTCAAATACGATTTTACGATGCTATTCAAATGAATATTGTTGGAAAAAGTGGTGAGATATCAAGTCGAAAACCATTGCATTTTAGCAGAATAACAAATATAGGGTAGGGTAGTGTAGTAAATAAATAATAATAATAAATAATAAATAACGCACACACTCAACATAGCCCCGCACTAGGGAAACCCTGTGTCGCGGGTGCCATGGACACACACATAGACAACCACAAATTACACCCAAACTCACGAGAGAAACAATTGTAGGCCATACAACTATTTCTCCCGGCGCGGGAATCGAACCTGGGACCTCTGCGTGGCAGTCCGGCATGGTAACCGTTCGGCCACGGAGGCAGTTAGTAGGGTAGGGTAGGGCTGCAAGCGCAGCCGTGGCGTGGCGGCCATTTTGACTGATATTGTTTTCCATTATTAATGGCATACCCTCCTCTTTACAATTAAACAAACATCCGTTGTTTTCGCCTAAAAATACTCATTTTTTTACATATCAAAACGAAACCTGTTATTGGAAGACCCTATATTACCATAGATTGCAATATAACCTCGGTGGAGTCATAATGGAATGACAATGACAGAATTGGGGCCCAATGCGTCTCCTTTTGTTTCCTATATTATTTTTAAAATGACCATAAATAAAAGTGATTTTTTTTTGTTCGAAGTTAGAGCTAGTGGCAAAAAACCGCACGGACCTTTCGGGCGTTATATTGATATGAAATGTCACCCCTTAGCAACTAAATGGGTAGATTTTATAGACGAACTCGTTATACCGGTTTGTTGTCATTTCTCAAAGAGCATTGTTGTATGGCGTATTTGTTACGCACTTGAATAACAATCGTGAGATTGAAGAGTTCAAAATAACTCGTAAGTTACCAGGCAATAAGAAAGCGTTGTTGTTAGTTAAGGATGATGTAGGGACTAGGGCCGAATTCTGCTAGTATTCTTGCAATGGGTCACAGTCATTAAATTTAAACTCCACTGAGATTATATTCGTGATGCAAATCTTAGCGGAAACGGAAACAGAAACGGTTGCGGAAGAGGAAGTGTAAATACTATAAAGATCTCAACAAAATAGTTCCAAATAGAGCTTGTGTTTGATTGCAGAATGCACATAACACAAACCAAAACTGCTGAAACCTCACGAACGTTATAAATTATAAATTTCTGATAAAAGTTCCGTTGTAAAACTTTCAGAAGCAGAAACGGAAACAGATATGAAAAAGCGTGCGGAACTTCCGCAGTTGCGGGAGCAGAAGCAGAGGTCTGTTACATCACTAGCAATAATGATAGTATTTGTTATTCTGTTAAAATCATTTTGCTTGAAAATCGCTTTGAAATAAATCTAAACAAAAAATCGTTAGATCGTATGCACTTCAAACTAACTGCCTCCGTAGCCGAACGGTTACCATGCCGGATTGCCACGCAGAGGTCCCAGGTTCGATTCCCGCGCCGGGAGAAATAGTTGTATGGCCTACAATTGTTTCTCTCGTGAGTTTGGGTGTAATTTGTGGTTGTCTATGTGTGTGTCCATGGCACCCACGACACAGGGTTTCCCTAGTGCGGGGCTATGTTGAGTGTGTGCGTTATTTACTTCGGAATCGGAATATAATGTATATTATCCTTATTATAGAGAATACACAGAATTCAAGGTGGATATTGTGTGAAGTTGCCTCTTTTTCGCCTTAAAAATATTTGTTACATTGAAATTTGTAATAAGTATTTCGCAGCGTTTACGCCCAAGATTTTGGGCAGAAAAGGATTAAAGCCCGGGCGGGTTGATTGGGTTTTAACCCACTGCCCGTCTCTAGCCGCACACAAATATGTCACTACTTTTGTTAGTGCCATAGGTTTAATGAGTGTCATACTAATTTCGACAAACACTATTTCGACACAATACTTCGACTACACATTAATTTGATGGAACAATACTTCGACAAAACACATGTTCGACAGGTCACTTAGTCTGACAGAAAACTGACTCGACAACACAAACATTCGACAGGTCACTACACCGACAGAGCACGAAATATTTAATATCAATATTTGCTGTACTGAGAGACTACTTAGGGACCACTACATTCTTGAGAGGAATATCTCATATATAAATATGTCTGAGAAATAATTAACAGCTATTAGTCAAGCAGTCATTTGTCGATTTCATGTTCTGTCGGAATAGTGACCCGTCGAATACATGTGTTGTCGAAGTAGTTTTCGTCGGTGTAGTGACCTAACGAATGTTCGTGTTGTCGAAGAAGTGTTCTGTTGTACTAGTGACCTGTCGAAGATGTGTTTTGTCGAAGTACGTCGATTCGAAATAAACTCTATTCAAAATTCAAAATTCTCTAGTCAAAATTAAGTATGACACTCATTTTTAATGTAAGTCATTGAATTTTGTCAATACGTTGTTGATACTTCTCGATGGACAATCATTAGGCGGCAATTACACAGAAAGGACTCGAAAATAGCACTGTAAAACTCGTAGTTTTTGAAATCCGTATTGTGAAACAAGGTACCCCGTACTTATCATACTTAACTTTACGGTAAACGCAATTGCAGTCCTTCAACGGGTAAACGTCAAAGTCAAATAGGAATTTATTCCATAGGTAAAATAAATTACAACAAACTTAATTAATTGAATCTTTATCCTGCAGAGACTTGAAGTCAGGGCAATTTATAATCTGGGCCCCAGAGTGTGTATGAGGGATAAGTTTAAAGAGATTAACATTCTTACACTAATGTCACAGTACACATTTATGAAAATGTTATTTATGTTAAGAAAAATATTAATATTTTTATAAACAGTGACAAACATAACATTAATACGAGGAATATAAATAAACTAGCTGTTCTTGATAGTCGTCTTCACAAAGTCTCCAAATAGGTTTAAGGGGCAATGGAGACGCTTCTATAATAAGATCCCGATTGATATTCAAAATTTTCCATTTACGAGGTTTAAAACTATAGTGTGGAACAAAAAGTACACTAGAGGTTTATTATACTGCATCTGCGTACTTGTATGACATGAATCCGTGGTTGTGACCCGTTTAGCTCTAGCAGGTAGTCTCGATTGAAGATGTTTAAATTAAATATTGTAAATGATAAATGTATTCAAATCTATATTTACAAAGACCAACCCCTAGAGTTTCTTGTTCATTCTTCTCAAAGATTACTTGACTTAAACTCACACTTGAAAACGCAATTTTTTAAGCTACTGCTCGTTCAGTATACTGACTTCCCTGAGAAGAACGAGCAAGAAAGTCTACGGATTGCGCTTTTCAAATAAATTTAAATGCTATGGAATACATTTTTCATCATATTTGTGTGGAATCTAGACCCTTGTCGTATTTTCATACATCTTTACCTAACACGTACATGCTCCGGAACCTTATCGCAAAAACATATACAGTTCCCCATAAAAGAACCGTTTACCTTAGTTCAACGAAATTGTGGTACCATAATTTGGAACTTAGTTCTAAGGTTTTAATATTATATATATGGATATCTTCTTGCTATGCCACAGTCATGATACCAGCCTCCATATACTTTTCTCTGATAGAAACCCGAGAACCTAAACGATATACAGAACACATGGGAATCCCGTAGGTTAAGTTATGTAGGCTCTGTCTACCCCACTAGGAGAAGGGCGTAATAGTATGTATGTCAATGTTCTACTTGTATGTACGCCAATACGTTGTACGTCACAAGAAAACATATTAATAAGCGTTTAATAATTATTTACCTACTTCATTAATTTGAACCAAAACAGACCTACGTACAAAATATCACGTAGTCACACGGCATTTTGTGCGCACAGAACGTGACCGAAATACCAAAATCCCTCACGTGCCTTTAAAACTCGTTGTAGCACGGATCATACACAATTGGTTATTTATAAAAGCCAGACGGACCGCTTGCACACCAACCAGAATTTCAAAACCTCACGTGCATATACAAAACCCACGTTATTCGGAGTTCTTGTTAAAATTGTCATTATACAACAGTTCGTATATAATATCCAATTTACACAGGTATCTGGGTACACCTGGAGAGTATTTGTTAGAGGGATCCTGTTAAGGTGGATGATGTCGAGAGAAAGGCGACGTTGCCGCTCCGTGCAGCAAAACAAGTGACGCAAGCGAGTTGACGGCTGGTCAAATAGGACACAAAATACCACAGCAACGTACAACTGAGTAAGACTGGATTCGTAATGTAACGATGAACTCTTGAATTTAATTCGAGTTAAGAATTTAATATTTCAGAAATAAAACAATACAGACTATGGAATACGTTCAAAATAAATAAGAGAAGATATCGGATTCGGTTTGAATTTCAAATGTGGAATTTCAAAAATTAAACAACTGACTACCGAATTAGATACGCTTTTCAAATACTGTACTTCCAAAAACAACAAACAACTATCGTATCCAATTTGGTATTTATTCCAAAAATATAACAACAAAAGACTATCAAAAATTAGGTTATCAAATCTAATTTTCCAAAAATAAAACATCAGAAAACATAAGACTATGTTTATGTGTATGTGTACATGTTCGATTAGAAGTTTCGTATTGCGAAATAAAAAACAAAGACCACGGAATCCAATTTGATTTTTGGACATGACATTCTAAACGCCACGTCAAAAGTAACAAGAAATCTTTTCCTACATGTCCTTTTCTTCTTAGTACCTACTGGACCTGGGCCTGGACTTTTTTCAGGATATCCTCAATGGTTTTTAAAGACATGCTAGCCAAGGTCTACCTTTCCACATGTCTGAGATACATCCTAAGTTTCTGTCTACCCCACTAGGAGGAAGCCGTGACTGTATTATATGTAACGTCTGTAACGAGTAGTGCAACAAAACACTTAAAAACGTATCTTACCGACAATACTTTATCTGTGACAAGCTATGTACAGAACCTATGTCTACATTTTATGTTTATATACCTACCGTTTATGTACACCAGTGACATAACGAGCACAACAAAACTTTAAAATTAATCTCATTAGAATAATAACAACTTCTGCGTTCCCTTTCTGGCATAGAAATAGTAAATTCTACGAGTACTTCAATTCATGGACGTTCTCCTCAGAAGAGAGGATTTGGAAATTAGTATTACAAAAATAAAACAACAAGCGACTCTCGAAATATGATTCCATTTCAAATATTTATCGTATTCCAAAAATAACGCAATAAAAGACTCTTGAATACGATTACATCTTCAAACGTAGTCTAAAAATAAAACAACAAAACACTACATTTGGTGCACTTTTCAACACAGAAATAAAAAGCAAGAGATTAATAATACTTAGACAAATAACAAAATAGAAAGAATTAAAAACCAAAATAAAAAAATTCGAAAACAATATAAGAAAACGAAGTAATGCAAAACAGACAACAAGCAATCAACAAAATAAATAACGACTACAAATTTGTACCGTCATTTGTTCAGCTGCGGTGTACGCAAAAGGACTGTGCCGCTGGTTTTCAATGAAAAGCAACGACTGTACTGCGTAGAACAATAATACCTTAACTTTGAAACTTATAGTTAATTAAAACTTAAATTGAATTTTAAAACAGGACGTAAAAACAGTCGTTAAAACCTAAAACATGGTCCCTTGAAAACATTTTCAAAATTCCGCCCTGTGTACGAAGCACCGACGCGATGTGCCACAGCTGTTTGTAATCAGCTGTCGTGGTTCTGACAGGATGCAGAAGGCAAAAAACCTAAACAGGAATGTGACTGGTTTGAAGGAAGCAGGTAGAAACGAACCAACATGTTTATTATTCATTCATGAGCTCGGTTTTTTATGGAACATGTAGGACTCCCTGTTGGCCACGCGTCGAATATAATAATAATAAAGCCCCCTAAAGAACCACACGGCCTGATTGACTATTTATTGAAAGTTCATTGCGCAAAAGTGTTGCCCACTTACAAGCAGCTAGTGATTGCTGTCGATAAATGGATTGGATTGATGGATTTTGTACGTATATGTGGCCTAATTCGGTTATACTTTTTGAAATCAGTTCCAACTTTATAGTTAGGAAATAAATAGTTTTTTCTTTTCTTTTTATATGTAATTAAGTTTGTTTGATAGTTGAATGGTGTTTGCATACATAACATAATATTATCAATTAATTATCAATTAATTATAAATAAAATGTTTTTTTTCCTTTTTAAAATTCATAATGTTCAAAATATATTATCAAAATGTTAGAGGATTGCGCACTAAAACAAACAACTTTTATACAAATGTTCAGTGTAGTGCTTTTGATATAATGGTTTTAACTGAAACCTGGCTCAATGATGGTGTACTAGACGAGGAATTGTTCGATACTAGATACGCTGTTTACAGGAGAGATAGAGGGGTTTCTGCTTACTCAAACAAAAAAGATGGTGGGGGCGTGCTTATTGCTGTCCTTAAAAAACACAATTCTTCTAGAGTTGCATTCTGGGAAAGCAATTGTGAGGATCTGTGGGTTACGATTGATATAAACATTTCTGACGCTATTAAACAAATTGCACTATGCGCAGTATATTTGCCACCTCCTGTAAACAGAGTTATATTAGATAATTTTCTTGAGAATTGTTATCGCGTTATTAATCGGCGTAATGTTGAATCACTGTATTGTTTGCTCGGTGACTTTAATCTTGGTTGCCTGAATTGGAGCCTGGTCGGTGACTCCGCATATGTTGTACCTCGGAATGCTCAACCATTGGTAGAATTTTGTTCTGAGTGCGGTCTGGAACAGTGTAACTTTGTGGTAAATGAGAGCAACAAAATATTAGACTTGGTACTTACCAATGCAACCAGTTGTCGCGTTGTTGGCAGCCCTGCTTGCCTAAGCAAATTAGACCCTTACCATCCACCGATTGAAATAGACCTAACACCACACGCTGGCTGTGAGACGTTGAAAGACAATCCTACTCAACTTCGATATAACTATTATAAAGCAGACTATAACTCTATCAAAACAGATCTAAGTAATATTGACTGGAGCAAAAAGTTCAGTGACAGTAATTGTGTTGATGTGATGGTAGATATCTTCTACTCTGAGTTAAACTTAATTATCAAAAAATTCGTACCCTTGCACGCACCTAAGAATCGCAAGTACCCGCCGTGGTTTTCACATAATTTGATCAAGCGTCTAAAGGAAAGGAATAGATTACGACTAAAATTTCGAAAATACAATAATCCTTTGGACGAACTCAGCCTAAAGTTGCTAAGTAAAAGATGCGAGAAATTGGCTCTATCGTGTTACAACTCTTATACTAGTAAAATTGAATGTAATATTAAAGAAAATCCCAAATCGTTCTGGACGCATATAAAAAATAAGAGGAATGGAAAGAGTTCTTACCCAACGTCAATGTTGGACGAAGATTCAAACAAAAATGTCTCGAACGGAGAGGAAATTTGTAACTTGTTCGCATCCTTTTTCGCATCAGTGCACTCGGTGAATTTACCAAATGTTGACAATACACTTGAATCGACTGCATGGACCCAGATTGTTTTTAATAACGATTCACTTGCTGTGTTAGAAGTAGAAAGAACTTCACTTCTAAAATATTTAAACTCCTTAGACTCCAGTAAAGGAGCGGGGCCTGACGACATACCCCCTTTTTTCATAAAAAAATGTGCTTCTCTTTTAGTAATTCCACTATTGATTATTTACAACAAATCCCTAAAATCCGGTATCTTTCCAACACAGTGGAAAGTTGCTAGGGTTGTTCCCATTTTCAAAGGTAACAATGACAAAATGGTTAGTGATTATAGACCGATTTCTATTCTGAGTACGTTTGCAAAAATCTTCGAAGCTTTGGTCGTGCCCATTCTTCAAAATTTCTTGAAAAAACATTCTACCGATCATCAACATGGCTTCTTGCGGTCAAGATCAACCACAACTAATCTGGTGACATTTGTAGAGAAACTGTTAGCGTCCGTAGATGTGGGTAAACAAGTTGACGTAATCTACACGGATTTCAGTAAGGCTTTCGATAGAGTTCCACAGAAATTACTGATTGACAAACTGTCCGCGTGTGGTGTCACTGGACCCATGCTTAGATGGTGCTGGTCATACTTATGTGATCGTTCTTTCTGTGTGGTGTTGAATGGGTTCAAGTCTAACTATTTCAAAATTACGTCCGGAGTACCTCAGGGTTCGCATTTAGGTCCAATATTTTTTAACATATTTATTAACGACATTCCTGCGATATTAAGTAACTCAACACCCTATTTATTCGCTGATGACCTCAAGATTCTTAAAGAAATCAATGGTACTGCCGATTCGGAGGCCCTTCAGATGGATATTGATAAAATTCATTGCTGGTGTAGAGCAAATGGCATGGAACTTAATGCAAGTAAGTGTTTCCAAATAACCTATACACGTAACCTCAACCAAGTAGACTACCAATACCACGTGGATAGTACTTGTTTGCAAAGAGTGGGCACAATCAAGGACTTGGGTATTATATTAGACTCCAAACTTACTTTTGTACCTCAAATTGATAAGGCTATACTTAGGGCAACTAAAACTCTTGGTTTTGTTCTCCGCAACAGCAGAAATTTCAAGAATCCTATTACAAAAATAATATTATATAATAGTTTTGTTCGTAGCACCTTGGAGTATGGATCTATAGTGTGGCGTCCGCATTATGCAACCCACACACTTAGGCTAGAGAGGGTACAGAAACGCTTCATTAATAATTTGACTTTCAAGGCCGGTGCTTCTAAAAGATTACGCTCTTATAAAATGAGATTAAAAAAATTTAAAATGATTTCACTCGAAAAGCGCAGGGATCTATTGGACCTAGCCTTCCTTCACAAAATATTCAACCACAGGATTGACTGCCCACAACTCACAACAATGTTTAAATTTAGCGTTCCTCATCGATACCCTCGTAAAAAGATCACTGCTCTTTTGTCACCACCACACAGGAGAACTAAATTGGGTTTCAATTCACCGGTCTGTCGTCTGTCCAGACTGCACAACGAATATAGTGCAAAAGTCGATATTTTCTCGGACTCGATGGCCGTCCTTCGTAAGGCAATCCTAGGCACGTAAATGTACTGTATTTTTAAAACTAATTGTTAAAACAAATTTCACTACACATTAACTTCTTAATTTTCATTTTAACTTTATATGTAGTATATTCTTTTCACCTGGTATTGATATAATGTAATATTAAGACTATCCTGCTCAATTTAATGCAAGCTGTGTTTCATCTTTAATTAGTTGTGCATCTAGTTTAAATACTCTTACCAATGTAAAATGTAAATGTATCGATGTAACAATTGTTGATGAACCTAAATAAATAAATAAAAAATAAATAAAAAAATAAATTAACAATAGGTATAGATATAGTTAAGCATCACACATTTTGTCGCATCATAAATTCTTTGTACGCATATTGCGAATTTAAATAAGTCAATGTTTTTGTAGTATTAGTTTAGTGCGTTAATGCTGAGCGGTGCCCATTCAGTATCAGTAATTTTAGTTTTAATTTATTTTTATGTATCTGGTCCGTCCCAAAAGTATCGAACATTTTTCAGGAAAAATACTTTTATTGAACTTATCGGTACCATACATTAGTACTCTTCAAAATAACACCCTTCAGCATCGATGCACTTTTGTAGGCGAGTTTTCCATGCCCGGAAGGCCCCCTGGAAGACGTCAACGGGTAGGTCCTTCAGCGCCCTCGTCGTAGCTTCTTGGATGTCCTTAACTCCTCGGTCACGATGCGATGCACGGTCGACTTGGCGATGTTGAGGGTCTGTGCTATCAACCGCACTCCTTGACGACGATCCTCGTTGAGAAGCTGACGCACACGGTCAACGTTCTCGTCGGTCCGCGATGTTGAAGGACGACCAGAGCGGGCTTCGTCGGTCACCTCTTCCCTTCCGTCACGGAACATCTTGTGCCACTTCCTGACCGAGGATTCGGACAAGGCTTTGTCCTTGAAGGCCTGTTTAATCATCTCGTTGGTTTCCACAGTATTTTTGCCGAGTAGAACACAAAATTTCACTGCGTACCTCTGTTCTAACGGATCCGTCATCGCGCTACTTTTAAAAACTTCGACGAGGTGTCGTTTAGAGCTCTACGCGAACGCACGTCCTGCCGCTCCAGGTGCTCGGAGCCAACTGGGACCGGTCGCGCTGTATCGGCTAGATCCCCCCACCACTTTCTGTTGCCAAGCGGAGCGCTTCCCGCCGTTCGGCAACACTCCCAAAAAAAATGTTCGATACTTTTGGGACGGACCCTGTACATACAATTTAAAGGTACTGAATAAATGTTTCTTTCTTTCTTCTTTCTTTCTATAAAAATATCTAAGGCGGTGCACTTACACAGTCCAAGAAGACTTTTTTTATGGTGCCAAGTGACGGAACAAACAAGTCGTGACTGGTGGTAAGCGACACGTCTATCTAAAGCACTTGCAGTACCACTCAAGAGCTTTAAATCGCAAAGATCTGAACCACTACGACCCTGAGACATAAGTTGATAAGTCCCATGTGCCTGTAATTTCACCGGCACCCTTACCACTCAAACCGAAACGCAGTAATGTTTACATTTCCACTATCACCAGGCTTCTACGTTCCGTCACTTGGTATTATAAAAGTCGGTTAAAAAAATAATAATAGCAATAATAGCAAGCAAGCGCTAATAGCATCCTAGCCGTTGTTGCCAATAGGCTGGACTGCCCCTACCAACTACATTGGGTGCAACTACACGTGCGTAAGGTAGCGGTATAGACTTTCACTTCTTTTCACTAAAATTAAGTAATTTTGTATTGTACTAACCATAGCACGTAAGAAAAATGTACTGTATTACTAACATTATTATGCCTCATGGTCCGAAATAAATAATACTATTCTATTCTATTCTAATAATTGTCTATTATATTAAAATCCTAACCGAATGCCATGGATATTTGACATATTTTTGTTGTTTTATTCGTGGTATACGAAATTTGAAAATCGAACCAAATTTGATAGTCTATTGTTGTTTTAAGTTTGGAATACGAAATTTGAAAACCGAACCAAATTTGATAGTCTATTGTTGTTTTAATTTTGGAATACGAAATTTGAAAATCGAAGCAAATTCGATAGTCTATTGTTGTTTTAAGTTTGGAATACGAAATTTGAAAATTGCACCAAGTTTGGTAGTGTTTTGTTGTTTTATTTTTAGACTACGTTTGAAGATGGAATCGTATTCAGAGTCTTTTATTGCGTTATTTTTGGAATACGATAAATATTTGAAATTGGAATCATATTTCGAGAGTCGCTTGTTGTTTTATTTTTGAATTACGAATTTCCAAACCTTCTCTTCGGAGGAGTACGTCCATGAATTAAAGTACTCGTAGAATTTACAATTTAAAAACAAGAAAGTTATTTCAAATTCAAAAAAACACTTCCTTTATAATGTCGATCGTTTTTTTCCCTGATTCCGAATATACATTCGCAATGCTATTACAATAGTGTTGTTATTCAAAATACGTGAAATTGAAGATGTCAGAATGTAAAATTTTATTCTGTCCACGTCAATAAAACCGTAGTTAGAATACAGCAATTAAAATATATCTACTTAACTCCAAATCAGACAAACCTTATGTAGCTAGTTCTGGACAAAACAGTCCACTCGTGACTCAGGTCTCTTTTATTTTTAAATATAGTTGGCAAGTAGGAAATAAATTTCAGTAATAAACTTTGACCTATATTTACATTTTTATAATCTTTCACGGGAAGTGAGTAATTCGTTTTTCATTGATTCCGAAAAAATAGACTTTTTGAGTTAATAGAATATTGTATTAGCAGTGCTAATATGTATATGAAACTCACTTTTGATAGAAATGTCAGTCGTGCCCTTTTTCCGATGGTAGCATTGTGTACTCTACTTCGCGTGCGCAATGCATGTAATAATATATTATAAAAACGCTTAGTTGCCGCTGCTACGCTTCAGAAAGCGCCCGGCCGTTATCGAGGATAGACGTCAGTTAAAAACGCGAAAAATGCCAAATTGTGCCATCGCAAACTGCAAAAACACCACAACACATACGAGTAAACGACTAAACACGGACGTCTCGTTTCACCGGTAAGTCATTTCGTAATCAGATAATGCGTAATTTATTTTCGTCAACCTATTTAAGCGTAGTGACATGTAAAGGAATATGAAAAAGCTAAAACGTTGAATTTAAATTGTAATGTCATCGCAGTACTGTCTAATTTTGCTTGCTTCGCTGTCAGTCGAACAAACGAAGACAAAAACAATTATTTTGGTTTTGTGGTGAATTTCGTCAAAACAAAAATACAAACAAGTGTATGCCTGATGATTCGTAATACATTGCGGCTTTTGTTTGATGCGGTATATTTGTGGTCCTTTGTTAATAGGCCATGAATATCGAACAAGCAATACTTTCAGATAATGCATTCTTTTACTGTCAGCTTTTATCATTTTCATACAAAGGATCCTTCATTTTTAGGCCCAATTGTGTACCAAGGTTACACTTATGTCAAACAATTTCTAAAATTATGTAGGGAAGTATGCATTAACAGAAATCTTTTCAATTTTAATAGAAATTGCTGTAAAATGTAATCCTACAATTGTGAGAATAAATGACGAAACGTGCATTGTCGTAATTTGACAGCTTTCATTGTAGCTGACAATCGGGTGCGATCGAGAGAATGTTCTTAAATAATAGCCAAAAATCAGTGATGCATACTAGTGCATAAAATAACACTTTTAAATGATAACTATGATAACACAATGTAGTACTTACTGGAAATATGATATACCACCCTGATTTTTCACTTTAGTTGAGTAATTTTTACAAGGTTTTACTACACAATACGGCATCATTGACAAGCGCGCTGTCAGTCGAACAAACGAAGACTAAAGCGTGATTGACGCCCTGTATACGATTTTAACGCCCTGCAAGTTCGGACACTTTTTAGCGCGGACCCGACGTCCATTTATTTGTAAGTCAATGGATGAATACATTAAAAACACAATTAATAATACTCAAAAGAAGCACCAAACAAAACAGGAATAAAAAAACGTCTATGACTGACGTTGACGTTTCGACCGTGTCATTTAAATAGTTTAACAGCTTGAGACGTAGTATTTTAGCTAACCTTATTAGATACTGTAATAATATAATAAAGGACTCGTAATAAATAAATAATAAGAGAAGTAATGGTTGTTAAGCAAGATGATTAGATCTATTTTTTAAATAATCCCGATAGCTGGACATCTACCATTTGAAGCATAGACATTGCTATGTATAATTTTGGGTTGCCAGTCATTTATTTATATGTTCGAACGATGATATTCAGTGGTGCAAGGAATTAATAAATTCTATTTATTTTTTTACGCATTCGCCGTAATTTTTTATTTAAAAATATGTGATAGTACTTGAGGTATATACCTACATCTTCGCGCCCTAATTGTATGGAAGAAAAGAATGGATGCTTGTAGTGATGTCCAACTTTAAACAAAACGGTTATCGATTCTGTCCGATTTTTAAAACAAAGGGATTTTAAATTGAGAGTTGTTTCTGGACTTCTGGACGCATACGTCCGTCACTCTCACTCACTCGGCTAGGGCCCATTGAAAACCAGCGTCACAACCTGGGACCATGGGATCCTTTTGTACACGCCACAGCCGCACACATGTCAGTAGAGTATTATGTAACTTGTTGTTTAAATGTTTTACGCTGTTTTTTGTGTTATTTCTGTTCTAGTTATGTTGGTCTTTTTTTTTATAATGTGGCGTTGCAGTAAATGGTTTCTATTTCTATAAATGGCTGTCTCGGTAGTGACAAGTATTTGTATGGTCTTCATTTATTTCTCTCGTGAGTTATGGTGAAATTTGTAGTTGCCTATGGCACGACCCAGGGTTTTCCTAGTGCGGGGCTATGAAAAATATTGACCTTAGAAATTTTGTTATAAGGTTTCTTTTTTTTTCAGTTTTCCACATGACCCAAATTTGAAAGAAAAATGGATTGATGCGACGGGAAACAAAGATTGGTTCCCAACCAAATTTAGCACCATTTGTTCGATACATTTCGATGGAGACAGCTTTGTTGAAGGCAAAAAGATTCGACTATTGACAAAAACAGCAATTCCTACAATTGACATAGTGAAAACCGCAAATAATGAAGAAGTTAGTGTATTTTCTGAGTGTTCGATCTTTGTATTAATAATTATAACAAACTAGTG
>NW_020653730.1:104570-136022 GCF_003589595.1 Hyposmocoma kahamanoa
AAGATCGGAAGAGTCCTCAGGCGTGCATCTATCAAGACCTATTTCAAGCCCCTGAGGAAGATTTCTCAGTTCCTGAGACCCGTGAAATGTAACATCCCCTTACAGGATGCAGGAGTTTACAAGCTTGAGTGTGAGTGCAGTCTCTCTTATATTGGACAAACGAAGCTAAGTATTTGTACCCATGTCAAAGAACATATAGCTGATGTCAAACACCGTCGCGTAAACAAGTCTGCAGTCTGCGAGCATGTCATGGATAAACTTACACATTCAATGAAGTTTGACAAACCCCAGGTCCTTGCAAAAGAAGTCCGTTATCTACCCAGGATGCTGCGAGAGGCCATTGAAATTAAAAAACATCCTAATTTCAACAGGGAAGATGGTTTCTCCGCACCACCAGTTTGGGATCCAGTATTTCCTCTGATGAAAAATCCCAAACACACATAAGACTCCAGTACTAATTAATGTTTTAATTTATTCTAATTTCTATAATTAACTAATAATAAATTGAACTTAATAAAAATTCAGTCAATAAAATAATTTGTAAAATGTAATGTACCGTAAATTGGAATGTTTTCTTTGTAAAATAAAAAATAAGGTATTTAATTAATAACTTTTGTAACTGCAGTGAAAAAACAGGGTGGTTTGCATTAATGTTAGACACAACTGGTTGAAGACTGTACCACCTCAGTCAACCGTGACCATGCGACCTGTAAAGGGCCCGAAACGTCGGTTTGTTTGAAAAAACAAATATACGCGATTTAAATCCGGAAAAATAGTTTCATTTCCTATGTGTAACAATCGCGAAAACCTAAGAACTCGATTTGCATATTTGGTTTACATTGTTACCTATTGTTATGGATTGTTTACCTTACAATAAGGTCGACTTTTGAACACATTTTAGAGAGTTTTCAATAATAACATTTAATATCTTTGTTACAAAACTCATTCTTATCAATTTAGAAACGTCGTATAAATCTTTAGCACTTGTTTTATTTTTATCATATTTCTTTATCACCATAATTGATTATTTATCGCATCGACGTACAATGAGCTGTTTTTGTTTTAAATTCAATTCATTGTTTTTGTCGATAAATATGATTTATCGTTTCAATGTTCAAGGAGTTTTTGGAGCTGTTTTTGTAACAAAGAAATAATATGGCTGGAGAGGGAGCGAAGAATGCCATGGCTAGACCACTACCCTACACACGTGGCAACAACGGCTAAGATGCTATTAGCACCGTTGCGCACACGCATCATGAATGAGGCAGCCCTCTTGCGCATAATGGCATAATAAAATCTACTATACAATGTCCGAATTTTGAAATGACAAATCCCAAAAAAAAACTTCATTATTCAATTTATTACAATTGTATATTCAAATTATTATTTGCACATCTAGTTACAAATTCTTATCATTAGAATGGACCCGTATAAAGCATTATATCATTTATACAACCCGTGTTTTCACAAATAAATGGATTATGTCATTGACTTACAATTATATGGAGGTCGGGTCCGCGCTAAAAAGTATCCGCACTTGTAAGGCGCAAAAATCGTATACAGAGCGCCAAACTCCGCTTTAGTCTTCATTTGTTCTAATGACAGCGCGATACTGCGATGACATTACAATTTAAATTTCGAATAGGTTGACTTGGGGCATTTTTTTCGTGGTTTTTGTATTAGACCCGTCGTCCACTTATTTGTAAGTCAATGGATTATGTACAATAATAGGACAAGCAATAAAGTTTCAAATGAGTTGCAATGCGTAATATTTACGGGACGCTTTATTTTTATATGCTTCTAGATTTCTATTATTAAACTTAAGTATGTAATGTATACGCATTCGGATGAACAATTTGACCACAAAGTAAAGGGGGAAACATGTGCATGGTCGTGATTTATACACCACTGATCTCAGCAACCCAAATAATTTATTAAAAATTTGGTTTCCAGCAAACGAACGGAAATTCTGCGTAAATTGGACTTCTAGCTCATTACAATATATTATGAATTTAGCAGGAGGTGGTACCGAGGAACCAACACGCAAGGCGCCGAACGCGCTTTCGCGCGAGTACAAATTACTTATTGGTCTGGCAGTGTAACTTGTCGCATAGTTAATTATCTCTAGACATTTGTGTCGGTCTAGGCACCGCCGCCAAATATAGCCACAAATGTACAGATAGCTATTGTGGTCAGGGATATCAAACTTTGTTGAAAGGGTCCGTGGAGTACGGGTCGTGAATATGGATTCACTTTGTGTAAAATCACCAAATTGCTTTAAGATATTGTCAAAGTCGTTAGCGCAATTCCTTTCGCTACATAATTTCAATATTTGCCACAAGAAACACTTCCGGAATGCTCGTTCAAACTGACCACACTTTGGTTGCCTGCAGTTCCCACCAGCTTGACGTATTACGTTGAAAAAAGTATCTAGACAGTCATTATTCAGTCTACCTGTTAGCAAATAGACTCCATCAATTTGCGATTCTTTCATCAAATCATGATATAACTGGATAAAGGCGTTGATTGTAACAGAAAATGCTTCGATGAATGTCATTGAGGTCGTCACATCTTTGCCGGTAGTTTTCTGCTTCACTTTAAGATTACTTAGCAAATTTTGCGCTTTGAGCAACAAATTGCGCTGCAGTTCGTTATCTCTATACGGCTGGCTGTATGGTTTTGGGGAGAAAAGTGTGCTGGAATTTAACAAGTCGATAAGTTTGTCCATTGTGTCGATAAACTCAACAGTGCCATCGCGTGGGTTTAAGCTACCTGCTTTAGTGTAAGTTTCCACAGCTGTCTTGACAGAATTGCTGAAGACTTCTATAGCTAGTCGCAGTTTTCGTTCTTGGAATTTTTTCGGCGATACATGTGCGTCCGTCAATTTAGGAGCACACGGAATACTCTTTTGCTTGTCTAACTGGTAACATTTATATATATCGTCCCAGCTAGCGGTTTTACCGCTAAATTCGAAATTATATTTCATCAAATTATTCCTAACGTTTTTTATAATACGCGGAACATCGTGAATGTAATATATTTTTTTCCCGTCTATTTCAAAATAGGGATTGTCTTTGGATACTCCTCTAGATAAACATGATTCTTGGTCAGAGACAACAGCCCTTATTTTAAAGCCCAATACTAACAATTGTTTAATTGTATTTACTATCCATTTATCAAATGACTCGTCGATTTCATTGGTTGTGGTAAGAGCGTATCCGACTAATTGTCTCCAGTCGCCAAATATTCCTTTCAGCATAATTGTTAAAGCATAGCCAGCTGCATATGGACTTTGAATACCATCAATTTCGTGTAAACCATTTATTTTATCCTTGTGTGTGTTATAAAAAAGAGAACGTTTCAAGCTCATTACGTCCATACAAAATATACATTCCCTGTCAAAAGGCGATAAACGTTTGATGACTTGAGACAAAACTCCCCAGATATAGTGACTTATTTTGGTGCCTACAGGTATAGGCAAGGTCGTCAAAGTACGTTTTGGAGGCAAACACAAGGTTTTGGATAAAAACTTATACGCATATGGACTTGAGCAATAAATATTTAAACAAAATAATTTAAACTCCTTGGTGTATCGATTATTTTTCGAAGGATGTTTCAAATTGGCCTGTACTTTGGCAATTGTACTTAGGCTAGGCGATAAGAACTTGTCACAGCCTTGCAAGAACTGTTTACGGGTGACTCTCATTGAATTTTCTGTCAACTTCAACTTCTTCGCAGAACGTTCAGCTTGTTCTCGAAGCCTCTTTCTTAGAAAGGAATCTGTCATTTCCTGTGTAATCTGCGATGTTCGAGCAGGACTGGATCCCACAGCAGATGCGCCCATTGTTTTAGCGTCTATCTCACGTTGAACACCTACGCTATGCAAATCTATTGTAATTTCTAATACTGGAACTTCAGTTTGTGTGCTCACGGAATACATTGAAGCAGATGGTATGTTTAAAGTGGGAATGGCAGTGCTTTTCAGTTTCCTTTTCATATACATCCATTTTTCAAAGTGCAGGCTACATACGTACATGCTATACAATTGATCAACGCTTTTATTTTTTAAGTCGGGTCTTCGACACGCGTCAATCCATAACTGGTTCCTGGAAAGGAAAATATGCAATAAATAAACACATGAAATATAATAGGATAATAGCGGACTTTATTACACAGACTATCGTGCGTGATTTAGCGCGCGTGTAAAGACGTAGGCCTTTGTAACCCATCTAAAGAGCTATCTACAAAATAAAGCCTTTTATTCACTAAAAGAATGCTTTTTAGAAAATGTTAAAGTGTGTCAAATAGCCAGACATAAGTGTAACACGAATGAGACCTAAATGTAAAAGGAATTACTAACATTTATTGTTCATATTGCCTAAAATTCTGTTTAGTTTTTTGTTATTAATCATTCTTAATTTTATTTAAATAATGTAGAGTTTTCTTATTAAATTATGTCTAATTTTATTTTAATAATGCATATGTTTTAGTAAAGTAAGGACATAGTGCCCTCAGAATGCTGCAGTGCCCCCACGGGGTGTTACACGTCAAGTACAATTAGCTTAAGAACACCTGTTATATAACCAAGTAACTTGCAAATAAAGAATATGAATATGACGTTGGAAGGAAAAGGGAAAGACCGCGCGATCACGCTCATCAGTCACGCGCGCCTTTTACACGGACGCTGTTCTGTTGTAGTAAAAACTAGAGACGAAACGGATATCCGGTAACTATCCGGTATCCGGCCTATTTTTACTATCCGGCCGGATTCCGGATAGTGGAACAATATCCGGCCGGACATCGGTTGCTTAAAACTCACACACAACAGCAACTCCAGGATCGTTGACAATCTGTTTATTACTTGTAACTGAAGTTAGATAACGTTATCTGTAAATTTAGTACTAAAATTTCAATAAGGCAAATTATGGTGGAGAAGATCAGTTTTTATGCATTAAGCGGTAAAACTTGGTTATATTTATTTTCATAAATATAAAAATAAGACCGGCTTCCGAGGACAGTTTTTCACCATAAACTACTTGTTATTGCTAGATGATCAAATGCAAAGATCGCGATCACGATCGATTTGAACTGTGTTCAAATACAATGTGTACCTACAACAATGAAATGTGTAAGTAGATAAATTTTTTTTGGAAATCTGGTATCAAGACTTAGAATTAGTTAGATCACAAATAAATTAAAAATCAAATTGAAACAAAATAATCACGGGCCCATCAAGTGTTACGGTACAAGATATAACAACTAGAAATTTTAATATAGCCAAAGAATGATGCAATTGCTTTTTTTTCCTCTACACCGCGAGAAATTTGCATTCGGCACAACAAACACACATGTGAAAGTGCAATCATTCACTAATCAACATTGACTTACAATTATATGGACGTCGGGTCCGCGCTAAAAAGTGTCCGAACTTATAGGGCGTTAAAATCGCATACAGAGCGTCATTCACGCTTTAGTCTTCGTTTGTTCGACTGACAGCGAAACACGCGCAATTAGACAGTACTGCGATGACATTACAATTGAAATTCAACGTTTTAGCTTTTTCATATTCCTTTACATGTCACTACGTTTAAATAGGTTGACTTGGGACATTTTTTCGTGGTTTTTGTATTAGACCCGTCGTTCATTTATTTGTAAGTCAATGCTAATCAATCAATCACGGCAATGCGCACTGTAAGCCGGTCGCAACATGTTTACGGCAATGGGTCAAATATCCGGTATCCGGCCAAATTACTATCCGTTTCATCTCTAATAAAAACGAACAAGGGCAATCGCACGCAAACGTTAAGGCCTCTTCACACTCGCGCGCGATTCACGATGCGGATCGCGGCAAGAACTGCACAGTTCCACCCAGAGATTCGCGCCTGGATCACTCACAGTATAGTTCGCGCACTTGACGAAGATGGACGCCGCATCCATGCATTATGAGTTTTGAATTTATTTTTAAAATCCTTCATTTTGATATCAGCACGAAAACAATCCAAAAATGTCAGTTCTAGTTCATTTGTCCAATCCACGGCCATTTAAAGCACATTTAAAATACAAACCAAACGTCCGCGGCACACGAATGTGGCACCTTGTCGCGATCACGTTCGAACTTTGTCTCGCGACCCCTTTTTCGCGAGACAAAATACCGATAGCAATCGGGAACAAGGCGCGAAGTCGCGAAGAATATGCGAATCGGATCCACACTCATGCTTCGCGGGTAGTTTTCGCGGCTTCGCGCGGAATCGCGTGCTAGTGTGGAGAAGCCTTTAGCTTAAAAAAATTTAATCAGGTAATTGCATACGATTGCGCGTGCAAGCTTTACGCGCGTACGCACCTTATCACGCGCGATAGAGTGAGTGTGTAACCCTATATTTTGTTTTTTTCGAGACTACCCCTGGAAATCCCAAAAAAAACATTCACACACATATTGTATAACATTAGAGAGACCTTATCATTTAATTACTAAATTACCTAGACATCCCTCGCTATAATAAACTTAACCTTCCACGGCACTAAATATTCATCGCCAATACAAATTGAAAATTGGAGAACCATTGCCTGCTCGTTCACGATCTTATAGCATCTTATTATATTAATATAATAAATCTGTATTATATATTAATTGATAAATATGAATTTACTCTACCCTAAATAAATGAGGTAAACAATCATCCTAGTACTACGTTCCATCTTTCGGAATACGAAATAACTCGTCTCTTTATACCATTTACATGAAAATAAACAGCCGTACAATAATGATATATCGATGCCAGAAGTATCAATTAACGTAAGGGACATTTTGTCGAAAATGAGCTACATGTATCATAGGATTCGGAATTTCCCGCTCTATCGATTGGTATTATTAAAATTTTAAAAAACCACTGGTTTAAAATATAGCATGTCCCTTAGGCTGAACTCACACTGGCGCAGAGTCGAAGCGTCCCACGAGTCATGTTTTTCGCCTATAGCATATTCATCTCTATTTTCCCATTGTTAAGGTACAAATTGCAGTCGAGCGGACACGCGGGTCGTCTAGCGTTGTAGTTGAAAATTAGTAACGTAAGCCACAATTAAACATCTTTTTTTTAATACAAAGGACATGCTATATTTTAAACCAATTCCTAAATTTTCGTTTATAGCATGAAAGAAGAGAAAATTCTAAGAAACTTTGCTCTAGACACAATAAAAATTGGAGCAGACAGTAAAAATAGACAGATTAAAAAAAATCGTTTTTTGGGTCTCCTGAAAAACCGTGGTTTGTCCCTTTTGATATAATTGATACTTTTGGTATCTATACGTACAGTAATGTCTCGTAATAAATAAAAAGCAATATCCATTTTGGACTCGTAATTCTGAATTATAGCTTTTTTATAAAAAAAAGACCTCAAAAATTTACTGGGATTATATCTATTTGCCAAGTTTTATTGAAAATAGTGCGCGAAACCGGATTCATCCCCTACTTTACCACCCTTAAGGGCGGAATATTTTTTTCAAATTTAAATGGGACCAACACTGAGGTTACCCTCTTTCCAACAAAAAAAGAATCATCAAAATCGGTTCAGAAGTGCCGGAGTAATGGTGTAACATAAATACAAAAAAAACAGTCTTGTTCTAAGGTTCTAAGGTTTTCTTTTGTAACTGACACCATTATCTTATGGGCTATGGCCTGAAATAAATGGTTTATTATTATTATTATTATTAAATTTAAGAATCTCCTTCTTTTCTGTTGAAAAGTTTGACGTTGGTTAAATAGGTCAGCATTCCGTATTATATCTAGATCTGCTGATCGATAGCATGGAAGTAGTTTTTGCATGTAAGTTAATATGAAATATAAGTAAGTAGTCAGTTTCTTTTCTTCTAACATTATTCAAATATTGACCAAGAGCTAAAATTATTTTCTAAATTCTGACAAATATGCATGACAATAGATGGCATTGTGTGTTACAAACTTATTTATAAATTAACGCTTGCTAAAATGGGTCGATGACTGTAAATCATAAACAAAATAAAACAAAGCCAGCAGTATCAATTAAAATCTGTGCAATAAGCGCCATCTAGTTGATTTGTTTGTTATCACTAGGAATTAGAGTAGCTGCAAAAAATTTAGTTCCGTCAATTTGGTACTGATCGCAACATATGATGTACCAATTGCATAATATAATATGGTTACTACGTAACCTGATATTCAAATGACAATAAAACCATCATACATCTTAAAAAACTTCATCACTTCATTACAATCGCATGCAAGAAGATGTAACTTTAAAACTATACGAAGATAACGGCACCAACCAACATAGATATTATGTGGGTAGGCACTTGTTAAAATATTATAGAACAAACTTACCTCGCGTCCCGGGGAAACCTGTGAAATCTTAAAGCCCCGTTGGTTTTCGGTGACGAATAACAACCGTATACGGAACAGTTTACGTGTGACATATTAAGAGTATATTTTAAAAGACACGCACACGTCGGCCCTCAACGCTCGATCCAGCAACATGAGCGTGTTTGCAGGACGCGGCCCGCGCCACCCGACTCCCCCCCTCCAGTACCCCACCGTTGCTATGCGCCAATACAATCGTTGTGTAACTGTACCAACTGAACTCACATTTCCAAGCAATACGCAGTCAGTGACCTACAAAGCACGTCACGTTGCTTCAATATACGTTCTTGACAGCCGTCTTCACAAATACGTTTCTATTAAAAAAGAGATTCCGGTTGACTGAGGTTTAAAACTAAAGTGGAACAAAACCTTTATAATATATAAAGATTTTTTTTATTAAACAGCGTCTGCGTTGGATGATGAAAACCGTTGATGCTATCTAATTTGAAATAAAAGATATTTATTTACAAAGAGCAACTTCCTTGCTCATTCTTCTCAGGGGAATCTGCCTTACGAATGAGAACTAGAGTTTAATCAATATTATGTATTAACTGTGAAATAAAGATAGATTTGATTTCCCTTTAAAGCTTCAATAACTCGCACAAGAGCTGTACTCGGCACTGGGACGTGTATATGTTGATATAATATAAAATACAAAACGGGAATAATAATAAATTCTCGTTCCCGCAGCCCGGCTTCCATTTATAGCAACAATCAATAACGCAAGCGAGGTTGCCGTTCCGTGCACGCTGGGTTGTTTGCGACGAGTTTTAACCGACCATGAAAACAGGAGGTTCTTTATAGTGCTTTCTTAATGATAATTTTAATCGTAGGTATGGTATACTTACTTATTTGAAGAGAGTTTTTTTACGTACCTAAATCATTCGACAAAGTTTTATAAGAGATATATGGTGATATATTTTAGTGACAGTTTTTGTGAAAGTGCAGGGAAGCACTGCCACCTTACCTATTTCTGCCGCCAAGCAGTAATGTATATAAAAACTGCAATTAAACAACTTATTGTATAAACCAAATGATATCAAAGATGCAGCTTCATAATGTGACTTGTAATGTATTGCAAATGGAATGCTACGTACTGTTTATTATATATGACTGACTTGTAACGTATAACATTGTTACTAATAGATAATTTCATTACATATCAATGGGCAGGGTGTGTAATACCTGCAGCGCGCGACGTAGTCGTCCCAAGTTGCTATCATAAAAAACCTTACTAATTTATTTCGAAAAAATGTATGACGAAAATGATAGAAAGAAATCAACCGGTGTTTTAACGTCGTAAATGATTTTTTACATGAAGCAAATTGAAACATATACTTTACAAATCAATTGGTATAGAAATAGGCATAGAATTTCATATGAAGCTAACTATTTGTATTTGAAAGTAAGTAAAAATCATTTTATAAATGTATATATCGTTAAATTGACATCTCAAGATTGTTTACATTCTGTTAAGCACCTAAACAAGCGGACTATAGAAAAAACATTTGACTACCATTAAAATAGATTATTTACCTTTTTTTCATGCATTAAGTAAATTTAGGAAGTTTTTATAGATAACAGAACATTACAGTTTGTTTAAAAAATTGTAAAAACTTTTATTGAAATACACCCGGGCAGCACCTGCGATTACCGTAAAAATTAAATTCACAGGGCTATTTCGAAATGCTTTTTGTCTGCCTACAACTTTTCCTTATAGAAGTATCACCAACGTATTGTCACAAAAATATTTACATACATTGAACATTTTATATTGTATCAACGTAATAACCTATTTAAGGAACCTACTGCCCATAAAGGGTTAATCAATTGGAATCTCTGAAAACTTCCGCAATAGATATCAATTAATGTACCTATTGAATATTCCGAAAAGTCATATAACAGGGAAAATAATTGCATTATTTCCGTTAATAATAACTATAACAAACAATAATAGTTAATAACACACCTGTTAATAACGTTATGCGCTGATAACAAAATGTGGAATCACTTAGAATTGTTTTGTTAGTATACCGTTTGAGGACTCAAATGCAAGTTGTAGTCCGCCGAAGGTTCATCAATAAAGCATAAATCATATATAAAAGGATATACCTGTCCCTTTCGTTGCAATCATTTCTTCTATAGTCGGTGTAACGTCGTCATGACGTTTGTGCAGGTGGGAACGCAAGTTCCCTATTGTAGCCTTGTAACTATACGTGTTTCCACACAAATTACAGCTAGCATACCCCTTTTCGCCAGTTTTTGTGAAAAAGGACCAAATAAAATCCCTGGTCTTCGCATCGCTAAGTGTTTGTAACAGGTTCATATCCGCCACTTCGACCTCGTCACTATGTTTACAATGTAAATGCGATTTTAAAATATCAGTTGTTTTACAATTCAATATGTCGTTACACAGATTGCATTTTGCTGTTTTCTCTTCGCCGTCGTCGTCAAGTTTCTCGAAAAAATCCCACACTGTCGCGACGTCTTCTTCACTCATATTTAGTTTTGAATATAACGTGCCGAATTTTTATATTTTAACGAAATATAACGAACTTCATTAGTCAATAAGTTATTTATAACGATTCACTACAACAATAACGCGTTGCAACACAACAAGGGGTTATGTTACAGACAATATGGCGACAGCGTTACCGTTGTCGTTTCGCAAATATATTGTAATTTCGACTCTTAGCGACATCTGTTCAAGATAGGTTAGAACTTACGTTCAAGGTAGTTGGTTATTAAGCAAGCAGTATCATGCATTTTCGCGAGATGGCGCTCGAACGGCAGCCACCTAATTTCGTAGACTGCGTGCATAGCGAAAAATATAATCGACAATAAATGCAATAAATAGCATTTTATTTGTGTCCTTGCGTCGTCATCCGCAAAAGCGGCAGACTTTTTAGTTTCAGAAATTAGAACTTGTGCTGCCTCCGGTTGGTTAAATGCTATATGCTATAGGTATACGCGCATCGGTTGCTTACGGACGCGGTCGGTTTGCAGAGAGCAGGGGGTCTATTCTTGGTGTCCGTCCGACATCTTGTATACATTATTTATTATTTACTTATTACATAATTTACATTAATAGCAGTAGAGGTCCTTGTGAAAGAGTTCATCCAGGGAAGTACTGCCTCCGTACCTAAGTATCTAAGTAATATGAGCATTACTGCGTTCTGGTGTTGAACGGTAAGGGCGCATGTTGAAATACCAGGCATATGGGACTTGTCAACTTGTCTCAGGGTCACAGGTGCAGTGGCAGTGCCCCTCAGATCTTTGCGATTTAAAGCTCTGAGTGGCACTGTAACTGGTATGGACAGGCGCGTCGTTTACCACAAGGCACGATTCCGTGGCGATAATTGTGGTGGCTCCCTAAATTAAGAGGTAGAATTGCATTATTTCCGTTAACAACAAACAACAGTGTAATAATAACGTTATGGGCTTATAACGAAATGTCGAACCACTAAAACTTGTGCTCTATATTTAAAAAAAACCGTTTCAAGCTCTGTATTTTCGTTCTCAGTCTGACATCCTATTAATACTCGACCAAATCAAAAAAACGTAAGATGCGAATCTTCATACTTGACAATTGACATTGTCTTTTTGGTCCAGTATTACTTATTTGACGGAAATTGGTTTGGACGGATCTTGATTAAAGAATGAGAGTGACGAGAGTAGAGTCCTGGGTCCTAAAGCAAGTTGTTAGTTCACAAAAGATTGAATACAGAATATTTCATGCATGAATACATACCTTTTGTTTCAATAATTTCTTCTATAACCGGTGCGACCTCGCTATGACGTTTTTGTAGATGGGCGCGCAAGTTCCCTATTGTAGTCTTGTAAGAACACGATTTTCCGCAAACATTACAATTAGCATACCCAGGTGCATCAGTTTTTGTGAAATATGACCAAATAAAATCCCTAGTCTTTGCTTCATTACGGGCTTCTCTCGTTTTTATTTGTGGCACTTCGACCACATCACTATGTTTACTGTGTAAATGCCATTTTAAATTATAAATTTTGTTACAATTATATATTTTGCTACACAGTTTGCATAACGCTGTTTTCCGTGGACCGTCGTTGCAAAGTTTCTTAAAAAAATCCCACACTGAAGCGGTGTCGTCATCACTCACGTATAGTTTTGAATGTAACGTCTTAGATTTTAGCATTTTAACGGAATCCAACGAGCGCTGAGTTATTTATAATGATTTATAATAAAAATAACGCTTAAGCAACGAGAGGTTATGTTATGGACAATATGGCGACAGCGTTGCTACGTTTCGTAATTTACCATATGTTCGACTCGTAGCGACATCTGTCCGCGGTAGGTTACAACCTTATTCAAGGTAGTTGGCATACGCAAGCAGTATCATGCATTTTCACGAGATGGCGTTATTTATTTTTTTGTAGTCATTATCAAATAAAAGATCCTCATGACGTGCTCATGACGCCTGGCTGTCTGTTATGTCGTTATGTCCGTACAGGGAGTGCAAGGGTATTCTTAGCTTTCATCTTTAAATTTTATAACTCCTATTTAAGCAAAAATTGTTTCAAAAGTTCACAATACTAAAACAGGTCTTCACAATTCGTTTTCAAGACAGTCACAAAAAAACAACCCCTGTAGTTAATCTTGTACCCTGTCAGCCCCACAAACTTATAAATGCCATTGGCAAAATGGGTCACATTGACGGTTAAAAGGTAAAAAGGGGCTAATTTCGGCTGTTCCATTGCAAAATCTAGTAAGGGACAAAATTTTCTGAAAATTATTTTTTAATACATATTACTCCCATAACATATAGTAATCTACAATTTATCAGAGATTTCGAAACCTTAAAACTTATTCAAAACGTAGCAATTATTTGAAACTTTTTAGGTTTTAAAATAGTTAATCTAGGTAATTAGTGAATAGTGGAAGTCTATTGACGCTGAAATTATTTGTTGTTTTATTAATTTATACAGTAAAAAAAATCTAAATTTATTCTATAGCTATAGCTTTTTGGCTACATTTTTGGTCATGGATTCTATGTATCTGCCGAAGTTCAATTGGACGACAGGTCCATTCCAAGTAGCTGGAGACGGCTATCGGTGTAGATATATCACGAAAAGTCGGAGTTCGGTCGAAGGGATTAATATGGGGCAGCCGAATTGTCTTTTCTTTTATAGTATTTTGTTTGTGTACTTAAACTTACGGCACTTACATTGCCTACACAAAAACCCACAAAGTTAATACCTATTTATATATAAATCACTCTTCTTATTTAAGAGCTCTTGTCTAATACATTTCAACAATCCCAAAAAACACAGGTTGAAAAATTTAATAAACCTAAACTGAAATGCAGAAGTAACGAAACGTCAACGTCACTGTCAAATGATCAAACACAACTTAATCTTTGGCAAAATCGTCGCGCAAAACGACGGAGCCATAGACATAAAAGTTGAAGTTGAAGTTGAAGTGATAAACATATCGAACAAAACTTTAGATTGTGCTTTAGATCAGTCTGCTTATTCAGTTTTTCAAAAGGGTTTGAATTTCGCTGTGACTCCTCGTTGTGTTCCATTCGAAGAAATTATCTGTAACGTTGAGGATTGTCTAGTTAAAAACAACATGAGAAAGGAAGATTTGGAGGCAATACGCCAAGACGTTTTGTCAATATTGCGTTCAAATAAACAGCCCAGACCGAATCTTACTCGAGATGAATACAACGCGCTGAAGACCTTCCGCGAAGATCCTGAATTAGTCATCCTCCGCGCAGATAAAGGTAAGGCGACGGTGGTCATGAATACGTCATATTATAACAGCAAAATAACTGACTTACTATCGGATGAAAGCACGTATAGGAAGATGAAGAAAGACCCTGCCACCAAGATATTAAAAACAACAACTAAGTTAATAGATGAGCACTCCGATACGCTGAAACTTGATGTAAGTGAGTTTGTGCCCTGCTACGTAAAACTTCCAAAACTGTATGGGTTACCAAAAATACCCAAAGCTGACAACCCACTCTGTCCCATAGTCAGCTTGATTAACACACCAACCTACAAACTGGCTCAACACATGGCAAAGGTACTGTCACCATTGAGAGGGAACACTTCTACACATGTCAAGGATTCATACCATTTCATCAGTGGAATCAAACATCTACGGTTAACTGATGATGACACCATGGTCAGTTATGATGTTCAGTCACTGTTCACCAACCTACCAGTATAAAAGACTGCATTGAAATTGTACGTAGGAAGCTGGGGGAACATAATATGTCCATTGAATATGCAGAATTATTAGAATGCTGTGTAACATCAGGCTATCTATTGTGGAATAATGAATTCTACCTACAAATTGACGGTGTAGCGGTGGGCTCTCCGGTATCTCCTGTTGTTGCTGATATTTTCATGGAAGACTTTGAGGAGCGATTTTTACCCATGACCCCAGCTAGGCTGAAGATTTTTAAATGATATGTTGATGATACTTTCACAATATTACCTAAAGATAGCATTCCATCTTAATTGTTTTAGTAGTAAGATCCAATTTACTATGGAACTAGAGAATTGTGATACTTTAGCTTTCTTAGATGTTTTAATTAAAAGAAATCCTAATAACACCTTAAGCCATACTGTATTATGAAAGAAAACCCATACAGACCTGTTTCAAGCCCCTGAGGAAGATTTCCCTGAGACCTGTGAAATGTAACATCCCCTTACAGGATGCAGGAGTTTACAAGCTTGATTGTGAGTGCAGTCTCTCTTATATTGGACAAACGAAGTAAGTATTTGTACCCATGTCAAAGAACATACAGCTGATGTCAAACACGGTCACATAAACAAGTCTGCAGTCTGCGAGCATGTCATGGATAAACCTACACATTCAATGAAGTTTGACAAACCCCAGGTCCTTGCAAAAGAAGTCTGTTATTTACCCAGGATGCTGCGAGAGGCCATTGAAATTAAAAAACATCCTAATTTCAACAGGGAATATGGTTTCTCCGTACCACCAGTTTGGGATCCAGTATTTCCTCTGATGAAAAATCCCAAACAGACATAAGACTCCAGTACTAATTATTGTTTTAATTTATTCTAATTTCTATTATTAATTAATAATAAATTTAACTTAATAAAAATTCAATCAATAAATGAATTTGTAAAATGTAATGCAGCGTAAATTGGAATGTTTTCTTTGTAAAATTAAAATAAACAATAGGGTGGTTTGCATTAATATTAGACACAACTGGTTGAAGACTGTACCACCTCAGTCAACCGTGACCATGGGACCTGTGAAGCGCCCGAAACGTCGGTTTGTTTGAAAAAACAAATATACGCGATTTAAATCCGGAAAAATAGTTTCATTTCCAAATAGTCTCGGAAGTCTCATTTTTTTTCTTAAATTGTCGAGACCGCACCGACTCCCGATTTTTTCCTTGTAAGCGGAATAGCGGAAATGCAACAAGACAAAAGCTCTAATAACCATCACTCTTCATCTTAATTACTAAACACGAAATCTCATACCACGTCCGCAATAGGCATCTAATGTACTGAAGATTTCGAAAAGCCAATAGAAATTAGGGGCAAGAATTGAATTATTTCCGTTAATAACAAACTACAATTTTGTTTACATCATTATATTAATAACGTTATGTGCTGTCAAAAGTTTCAAATCACAAAGGTTTTTTCCGTTTACAGCAAGTTAATGCAGCAAAGGTTCAGTGAATCATTTTCATACATACCTTTCGGTTCAATAGTATCTTTAGCTTCAATAACTTTTTCTACAGTCGGTGTGACGTCACTATGACTTTTGAACAGGTGAGAACGCAAGTGCCATATGGAATTCTTGTAATTATACCTGTTTCCACACTCATTACACCTAGCATACCCAATTTTGTCAGTTTTTGTGAAAAACGACCAAATAAAATCACTGGTTCTTGTGTCACCAAGTCTTTCTAACGGCTTCATATTTTGAACTTCGACTACATCACTATGTTTACTATGTAAATGCGATATAAGATTCTGCTTTCTTTTACTACTAAATATGTCTTTACACAAATTGCATTTCGCTGTTTTCTCTTTACTGTCGTCAAGTTTTTCGAAAAAATCCCACACTGTCATGACATTTTCACTCATATTTAGTTTTGAACGTAACGCCCTAGATTTTAATATTTGAACGGAATATAACGAGGTTATTTATAATGATTTTACTATAAAAATAACGCGTTACAACGCAGCGAGAGGTTATGTTACAGTCAATATGGCGAGAGCGTTGTTATGTTTCTCAATTTACCATCAATTGGACTCTAAGCGACATCTGTCCAAGATACGTTAGAACTTATGTTCAAGGTGGTTAGTTACCTTTAACAGAAGTTTTAGGCAATAAAGCAAGCAGTACCATGTGTTTTCGCGAGATGGCGCTATTTAAATTTTTTGTATGCTAAACGTAAAATGAGCCCTGTCATAACGTTTGTCCACGGACTTGTATATTAAACTCTCTAAGATTAAACTGGACACGCACTAAGTTAATAAAACGAGCCGAGTGAGAGGCTTCAAAGTAGTATGCGTCTCTTTCTAAGAGTGGTGTTCATTCATGTTTCATCCAGCCATATTGTTCTAACTTTTTTAAATGTGGCCGCTTATGTACAACCAAAACAACTAATATTATTTCATAATACAAATTAGTACACTTATTTCATATGCTACTTCATAATAGAAGGTTTCATTGTAGATTATAATTGTAAGTCAATGTTGTTGATATATATTTTTTTGTATTATTACAGTAATTACCTTTAAACTAATTTTACTTAACCAAAATTTAAAAAGTTAATAGACTAGACACTACCTAAGATGATTTTATTTAACGTTGGCAACATGTTAGACAAGGGCAGACCACTACTTCGAGCTATCTCACGTGACTCGGTTTTTTATTTTTACTTAAAATAAACCTTAACATAACCACATAAGGTGTAAAATTGTAATATTGGTATATCGAAGTGCGCGATCCATTTTATGAAATAAATAAATCCATGCGTTTGTCAAACAAAGGTCAAAATGTATTTGATTTTTGAAGCAACAGTTCTGTCTTATAGGTTTATTTTTCTGACGTATTCTGAACGATGTATACATTGAAGTGTTTTGTATTACACTGAAGGCCTATAACACACATTCGAATGCAATTTCAATAGATATTTTAGTAAATTACAAAAAAAAACATTTATCATACTACAAACTTATAGGTTTCAAAAAAGTAATAACACTGATAGGTTAAAAATTCATACTTTAAGAATGAATACCAGCATTTATTAATTAAATATCGAAATATTTTCACCGACCTCATCTCTAGCAAATGCAGTATAATGAAGTAACCTTTGCACGTTGTCTTAAAATCACACATTTTTGAAAAAGTTTTTCCACAAAAAAGTTTATAAAATAAGTAAATTATAGCGCAATTAGTCATCAGTCCTTAATACATCTCTTACAAATTACAAATAACAATATTTGTCCTAAATAACTTAGGCCAAAATAGAACAAAAAAGAAAACAGAATAAATCAAAATTAGTAGTGGACTCAATGTCAAATTTCTTTAAAGTTGAAGTTGATGATAACTTATTTGTCGTGATGTTACATTACAATTACAAAGTTTTTAAAGGAGGTGGTTTTTGAAGGTGCTGGTGAAATTATAGGCACGTAGGACGTGTCAACTTATGTCTCAGGGTGACGGGCGCAGCGGCAGTGTCCCGCAGATCTTTGCAATTTAAAGCTCTAAGCACTGCAACTGATGTGGATAGGCGTGTCGCTTACTATCCAAAAATGTTACAAACGGTGTAGATGTTACGTATCTATTTGATTTACAGACTAATTTTTTTTCAAGGTGCTTCCTTACGTTCGGGGCACCCTGCCAACCGCAGCACCAAACGCTCCAGAATTTCAGCGGAAGATGTACAACACACTGGACGCTGAAATGCAGCGAGTGAGACCGAAAGCTCTAGTAACAACCATTGCTTCTTTTCATCTTAATTCAGTACGAAATCTCCCATTACGTCCGCAATAGACATCTAATATATTGAAGATTCCGAAAGACCATACAAATTAGTGCAAAGAATTACATTATTTCCGTTAATAACAAACAACATTATTAACAGAATTTTGTTCCATATTTTATTAATAACGTTATGCGTTGATAACAAAATGTCATGTCATTAAAGCTCGTTTTGTACATTGAAAACCCGTTTCAGGACTCAAGAGCAAGTTGGTAATCCATCAAAGATTCAATAAAGCATAATGCATACATTTATTACATACCTTTCGCTTCAATAATTTCTTGTATAGTCGGTGTGACGTTGTCATGACGTTTGCACAGGTGGGAACGCAAGTTCCATATAGTATTCTTGTAATTATACGTGTTTCCACACAAATTGCAGCTAGCATACCCCTTTTCGTCTGTTTTTGTGAAAAAGGACCAAATAAAATCCCTGGTTCTAGCGTCAGTAAGTTTTGGTAACGGTTTTATATCTGGCACTTCGACTACATCACTATGTTTACAATGTAAATGCGATTTCAAATTATGCGTTGTTTTACAATTCAATATGTCTTTGCACAGTTTGCATTTCGCTGTTTCCTGTTCACCGTCGTAAAGTTTCTCGAAAAAATCCCACACTGTCGCGATGTTTTCGTCACTCATGTTTAGTTTTGAATTGGAATATAACGAACTTTGTTAATTAAAAAGTTATTTGTAGCGATTTACAATAAAAATAACGCGTTACAGCGTAGCGAGAGGTTATGTTATAGACAATATGGCGGCAGCGTTGTTATGTTTCCCGATTTACCATAAATTAGGCTCTTAGCGACATCTGTCCAAGGTAGGTTAGAACTTATGTATATGGTTGTAAGGTAGACTATGAAGCTAGCAGTACCAAATACATTCGCGAGATGGCGCTATATATGCAATTCTTTTCAGGTTTTGATGATTCAGTAAATTATTAAATAATAATATACTCCATGTTTATTATGCACTTAGATTATTGCATACCTCATTGACCTACCAACAAATGGACGTCGGGTCCGCGTACATAATAATCAAAGTTTTTTGACATTGTCGTTGTCACCAACATTTTTTTTATCATTTAATATCTCATTAAAGAAGTTTTGTTGTTAAAACTTGCGAATAGGGCCACGAGCCCAGAAAACTTGTTAAAACTAAGGTCGTTTAGTTCCACCATCTAAGTGGGGACATCAGTGCTTGAAAATCTAACTGTACCTACTACTGGAACCAACAGTTCAAAAGGATAAAAAAGTCCGAGTGCGCGTACTTCGTTGGACTGACAAAAAAAAAACTATAGTCGCGTTATTAACATAATCTTATTTTTAACCGACTTGAAAAAAGGAGGTTTATTAATTCGCCTATTTTAAATGTATGTTACGCCATAACTCCGGAATTTGTGAACCGATTTTGAGGATTCTTTTTATGTAGGACAGAGGGTACCTCAGTAGAGGTTCCATTTAAGTTCGACGAAACTATTCCACCTCTAAGGGTGACAAACTTCCACGTACCTGTACTGATTAATTGTTAAAATTATTATTAAATATGCATACAATTAAACCAGTGCAGAATAGCTTATTCATTATTAAAACTACAGTCCACGCAGGGCTCTCAACAGGTTCCAGATATCATTGAGGAGACAGTGTGTTCGTTAAACACAGTGAAAGCGGATAAAGTTTTTGAGGTTGGTTTTTAATTTAATAAAAAACTTATAATTGCATAAGGTATAGCCATACAAAATTGAGATTACAATAATACATTATAATATCTTACAGCTTCATTTATACATTTATGTAAACATTTCTAAGTAAGAACCGCAGTGTTGTAAATTTTAAAATAAATATAAAGATTGAAACACACGGAGAGCGGGTGCGGGTCTGTTGCGGGTCGAGTCGGGACCGCAGCGGGTGTAATTCCGTGCATTTACATGATGACAGCACACCGAGCGCGGGAGCGGGTGTTGTAGTCCACATAAAAACACAGAATTGGAATTTATATGGACGACAACAGCCGCCCCCGCGCTCGGTGTGTTGTCGTCCAAAATCAAAATAATCTTTATTTCATATATAAGCATTATTACACTTGAAATCGTGACATTGGTTAAACTCTACCGCTCATTCGTATGGCAGATTGAGAAGAATGAGCAAGAAACTCTAGGTTGCTCTTTGTAAATAACATTTGTATACATTCAACATTTACAATATTTTTTTTTTTGTTTTCAAACATCAGAGATCGAGACTATCTCCATGAGCTAAACGGGTTAACTACCACGGATTTTTGTCATCCAAGTACGCAGAAATTGTGTAATAACCTTTAGTATAAAGTTTTTGTTTCACTACAGTTTTAAACCTCGTGAATGGCACATTTTGTGTATCAACCGGAAATCTTGTTATAGAAACGTATACATTGACCCTTAAATGATTTTTTGACTTTGTGAAGACGACTATCAAGAAAAGCTAGTTTATTTTTATTCCTCGTATTAATGTTATGTCTGTCACTATTTTTCATAAAGAAATTACTATTCCTCTTAACACAAATTACATTTTCATTAATTTCCTTAAACTTATCTTTCGAAGACACTCTGGGGTCGAGATTGTAAATTGCCTATAAATACACGGAATTAGGCCCGCCGCGGTCTCGACCCGATCAGCGCCCGAACCGCACCCGACTTGCACCCGCTCTCCGTGTGTTCCACGCCCTATGGTCCGTCTTTTTTGAAGACTGAATAAAATGACATTTGTGACGTTCCCAGTTTTCATAAAATTTTAAATAGTCATGTAGTTGTTCTCGATAGCTTTATCGATAGATTGTGATAGAAATATATAATTTTTCAACGTTGCAACGTTCTAATGATTATTAAATGCGAAAATCATGTAACCTAACTGCTCGTGAAGCATAATATTTGTACAAATACAGGCCCTTTTGGGGTAAATTCCTTTTTTACCACGTCTAACCTGGATGTAATTTAAGCATCGGGTGTATATAACCACAAATAGAGACGAAATGTCATTTAATTTGTTTTAAAACTATTATGCCAAATCATTACGGTGACAACTGCGCTCCGATTGGCTAACCCGAATTTGAAACAATTGACGGGTGTCGTCAATTGTTGCCCTTCAAATCTTGCAGTTTAACTTAAGCTATTTAATTACCGCTGAAATGTGATTCCGTTTGTTTTGTAATTAGATGTTTTGCTGTTTTTCCCAGGCTACCGAATGGAACAGCCCCAACTGTTAGATATTATCTTAATTACAATAAATATTTTTAGAATATACGGAGACGTATACACAGGTCAGTTGTTATTGCTATTTCAGCTTTCTAATTTGTGATTTCGGCGCAAACGACAGTTGATATTAAAAAATGATATAAGGCCCACTTGCCTGATAAGTTGCCTAGGTTGGATGGCCCTTATTTCGTCTGTATTTCTGGTTATATATTCGATGAATTTAAGTAGGGAGTGTTTTTATGTGTCTGTACCTGTATTTATACCGTTAGTTTGTTTTGTTACAGCCTTTACTCAAAACGGGGGGGTCACAGATCTACTGGTAAATCAGTAGAACCTGGCAACACGGATTCCGTCTGTCCAACAATGGACTGGCTATTATTAATTTACAGGAAGCCGGCGCCATCTATCGGATACGTAGCTTAATTAGTTTGATTTTCTCACTCCTTTCCTATTACGTATTCTAACCCACTATGTATAATCGGTTCCAATCTATTGTACCAGAAAAGTAAACAAACAGATCATTGACACGACCATGGACAGTTTAGTGATGGCCAACTGTACCGCCAACTACAAATCGTAGGTTTGCTAGGTGTACTGACGACGTCAAACTTGTTGTTCAAGGCGTACTGTCAGTCATTTTATACATGTAGCCTATGGGTCAATTACACCCAAAAAGCTCTAAGCTCCCTCCGTGTGTTGTATAATTTATTCAGGATGCTGTTGAAGATGCCTCGATTTTGCAGTGCATCGGGAATGTTCGTCGTGACTCGCTTAGATGGCTTTTCAGCTATCATGCGAAAAAGGGCGGCTTCTTTGTTGCGCAGGATTCGGGGCGGCGATAACAGCCTCCTGAGTATAATTGCAAACAGTGTACAGGGTTGCTTCCTAGATCACTGGTCTAGGATGCACATTGGTTTTGTGGCCTATAATAATAAATAGTAAAATAAGCAATTTGTAATACTAACCCTATTTTTAAGTGTTTTGTTACTAACCCTTATGGACTTAGTCCGAAATAAAGAAATTTATTATTATTATTATTATTAAATCGATTAATTAATTGAACGAATCGATTTGTTTAATTGAATCAGTCGGAATAACTGGGTTTTATATCTAGGGTCGGGGAACTAAAGGACATAAGTCAAAAACCAACGTCATTCATTTAAAATAATACATCTACCGACTTAAGGACATAACGATGCCTTATTTTCTGAAACTCGTATCTTAAAAAGTGTGATAATTCATGAGACGACAAAACTTTCTATTTATTTTAAATTTCTTATCAAGTGTGTTAATTGGACGTAGTTAAAACAAAAAGGATCCAATCCACATCCAGTCATTTTCGAGATATGGCAGTTTGAAATTTAAACGTGTTTCTAAGTCTTGTTTTATTTTAAAAAGTTATAATGTCATATAACTCCAGGGTCATTTATTTAAGTTTATATGTGGATTTTTTGCTGATCTAAGCGGTTAAACTTTAGGAACCGTTTGGTACATGTAACTAGTTTTTTGATAATTTTGTGGATTGGATCCTTAATACAATACATATATTTGAAATCAACCTGCGAAAGTCAACATAATCCATCTTTTGCATTTCAGTATCTTTGTGCTTTAAGATACCGCTTTAAAAAAGTAAGGCGACGACAAGTCAAATTCGTTTGTTACTGCATTACTCTGCAACTTAAATTAGTAATCTAGTGGCATTGACTTACAATTATATGGACGTCGGTTCCCGCTAAAAAGTGTCCGAACTTGTAAGGCGTTAAAATCGTATACAGAGCGTCAAACTCCGCGTTAGTCTTCATTTGCTCGACTGACAGCGCGATACTGCGATGACATTACAATTTAAATTTCGAATAGGTTGACTTGGGACATTTTTTTCGTGGTTTTTGTATTAGACCCGTCGTCCATTTATTTGTAAGTCAATGTCTAGTGGCGTCGTTTTCATTCTCTTCACATCTTACACAAATCATAAACAACACAAAAAAAAATTATAACTAACTAAAAAAATAAACTTATGTGCTTTAGTCCACCGACCCTAGATATAATAAAATGGGTTTTGCGATTTCGCTGCTGATATTAAAAAAATATGTAATTCAAGGTTACCTATCCGTAGTCCGAAATTACATTTTCCAGAAACGTTTGGTCGAAATTTCATAACCTCGAAAGTGATTTTGAGAGGAAAATGTTTTTCTTTTAAACCTAACCTAACCGAACCTAATTGTGCCTTTGTGATAAACATTCAACATATCCTGAAAGAACAACTGTTTCGTTATAATTCGGTTTTCGGTGCAATTTTCATTGCAAACAAACGTAACTTCGGATTAAAAAATTTTCGACTTTGTAATAGGTTACCGTTAGTCAATACTGAATGGTGATGCTTCACACATGAAAATAGATTTTTTTTACATAACCTATATAAGCAAATTGAAAATTGTCGAATTACAAATTTTTTAATTCTCCGTAAAATCCTTACACTTACTCTACTTTAATTTTCGATTCACTGATCGATTACAAAAACTTTAGTTCAATAAACCGAATGAATTATATCCGTACAGCCCTATGCAACCATAGAGTATTCACAAATCTATATTTGAGAAATAACCTCATTTTAAACTAACATTTTTCATATAAGATTTTAATATGTTATTCAAATGAATATTTTCAAGGGAATTTTCTTTGTGTTCGATCTTAGTATTAATAATTATAACAAACTAGTGAAGTTATTTCATAGAACTATATTTTATGAATATCACGATGGTTTACAGCGTAAAATTCAATAAAAATATATGTATATTTTTTATAATAATAAATTTCAAATAATAAACAAAATCTACAACGTGCTTTCCTTAACACATCTAGTTATTGCCGATATGTGTACACTACGCTTGCGAGAACGCACGATGCTCTTGCCCAGTATGTTATGTTGGTTGAGTCAAAACTACCCACCTTTTAAAAATGTCATATTTGTATTACATAGACTTTATGCATTTAGCGCTTGTCGCACAACGTACTGTGTTTATAGCTTATGTAATGTTACTATATTTAAGTTTCTCATTTAAGTGAATGTATAATTCCTTTGGAAAAATAAATTCTTAAACCAATATTGATGAAAAAAGTAATGAGATATCAAGTCGAGATCTTGAAAATATACGTGAAAGTGTTACTTATTCCATTTATTGAGTGATTGCTTTAGAACTTTAACCAAACCGGTTTATTTACATTTCTGGATTGGAACAGACTTTAGTTATAATATAGCAGGATAGATGGCGCTGATCTCCTTGATAGTTCCTTTTCTTGCCGTGTGTCGCTAGCATATAAGACTTCGTAGCTGCCATTATTCATATCGACCCCTCCCACGTAAAGTATCGTATGTCGAAATTGCCAAGTTTACAGTGGAGCCTTTTAAAGTTCTGAATTCACTGAAATAAGCATAATACGTGACTTTAGCGTTTCTCAGTTATATTCGGCAAAGGTCGTTACTCACATAGAGTATTATAAAATTCTAGATATCGGTAAGATGATCATTAGATGATTACTCTATGTGAGCAACGAGCTTTGCCGAATGAAACGGAAAACTTTATAACACTTCCCTGTAAACTTGGCAATTTCGACATACGATACTTTACGTAGGAGGAGTCGATATTAGAACAAGAACGATAGACATCGTATTGCATTTTTCTTCTCATCTCCTCAACTTCATCCGGAAGAATCAAGCTTCGATAAAACACGGACGGAGTTATACTATTTGTCGTATTATACTATGCTTTTAACATCATATTTTCTTACTTAGTTGTGTTATAATAATTCTCTATCATGTACAATTGAAATCTTCAACCTATGCCTTGGCCACGTGAGTGTGAGCGGGACAACACATTGTTCTTCGGTTTCGCTTTCGCTGCCCGATTCAGAATCTGTCTCGGCTAATTTGGATAGTTGTGACACTTGTTTGGACATGTCTTGGGCTAAATCCTTCGGTATTACCATCTGCAAACAAAAAAATTTGTAGTTGAAACAGGTTTGCCTGTGTTTGCTACTAGATGGCAGTCGGTGTGTAGAGACAGCGCCATCTGTTAACAGTTTTATTAATCATCAAGTTCACTCATGTTGCATTGCACAAAACTGATATCATTATGCGATACGATGTTGCTATTGCATATAATTCAATGACAAAACCAGATCGATTGTGGGACTATGAATAAGAAATGAAATGCTGCACAATTCGACCCCTCCCGCGTAAAGTATCGTATGTCAAAATTGCCAAGTTTGCAGGGGAGCCTTTTAAAGTTCTGAATTCACTGAAATAAGCATAACACGTGACTTTAGATTTCTCACTTTTATTCGGCAAATCTCGTTACACACGTTGAGTATCATAAAATCCTAGATATCGGTTAGATGATCTATTAGATGATCACTCTATGTGAGTAACAAGCTTTGCCGAATGAAACGGAGAACTTTAAAACACTCCCATGTAAACTTGGCAATTTCGACATACGATACTTTACGTAGGAGGCGTCGAATTAATATCAGCGCAACAGGGGTGTAACTAGTGTTAGGTTATGGAAAAATTTCCATTAATAAAAAATCATATTTGCCAGAGAAACAAATATTTTTCCGGATATTTTTCCAATATTTTTCCTTTGATTTTCACATTTGACGTCAAAAGTTGAAGTTACTGAACGAAAGCGATGGAGCGAATAAAAAGGCTTTTTTTCCGCTGTTGTGAAATTATTTTAATTTTAATATCTCGTTTATCTCTAAGTAACTTTCAGCCATAGAAGTTTATTTTATAATTCACGCTATTTGACAAATTTACACTATTTGAAATGTTTCGGAAAATTACGGTTCTCCTTATCGATTTGGATAACAGGGACCCTCTGAGATTACTTCCTAGCGTGTGCCCTAATATGACTCGCCATACCGAATTTTGTCTCACAAATCACAAACAAAGCAATAAAGTTGACCAGCCGAGTTGAAAGTATATGTATAAGAGGGCTTAGGTCTCTCTTTACTCATTTGGCGTTTTTCGTTTAATGTTTCGATTCGTTTTTACATTTTGGAAAATTTTCGGAAAATTACCCTGTAGGTGCGACCCTCATACCTTTTTCTACAACACTACTTTAAATTATACTAAATAAAATAGAATTAGAATGCTATTTTGATGTATAAAAAAAATAATAATTAAATATTTGAAATAAACTTTGTACTCAAACTGCTCTACGAGAGTAGTAGTGTTGGATCTATTAACGATTTCAAGTGTTATTTCTTTACCTATGGAACATAATATGGTTTGATTTAAGTTTTAAACAACAGATGGCGCTATTTATGAGTTTTGTTTACCTATGGAATATAATATTGTTTGTTTTAAGTTTTAAATAACAGATGGCGCTATTTATTAGTTTTGTTTACCTATGGAGTATAATATCGTTTGATTTAAGTTTTAAATAACAGATGGCGCTATTTATTACAACTATGTAACTAAATCATACGTCAACATGCTATACGGCCGGGGTCTTGTGAGCGGGATATCAGATTACACTAGAGTTGTCACAATAAAAAGTAAATTGACTCAAAAAGATATGTTAACAAAATCATGTATTGATCATATTTTCATGAGATCCCGTATACAAGATGTTTACTCGGCCGTGCTATGCACTGTACTGGCGGACCACAGAATGACAGTAGTGTCGCTTATTCGTACATCGCAGTCAAGGCCTATTCCCATTTACGCTAATAAATATAATCAAGAAATATTGAAAGCGGAATTGTCTAAAATTGATTGGAATAAAACAAATAACATGGTCTGCCCTAATAAAATATACGAATTCATAAATAGAAATATAAATGAGTGTCACAAAAAAGCTGAATATAGTTACAAAGTCAGTACATCAAAGCGCAGCAGGGAGCCATGGATTTCGAAAACAATACAGCAAGAATGCTCGCGAACAGACGAACTTTTTCATAAATGGATAAAAGAACCTAAAAATATGATTAATAGAGTAAATTACAAAAAGCAACGGAATAAAACACATAAATTAATTGAAAATAACAGAAACAAATATTATAATAAAGAAATTTATAGGTTAAAAGGTAATCCACAAAAAATGTGGAATTTGTTAAATCGTATTTCAGGTAAAATTTCGAATTCTATTGACAATATAATCTTAAAAGCATTTGGTACTGAAGAAAAAGTAATAGCTAACAAATTTGCCTATGAATTCCAGAACAATGTGAGAAATATATTACCAAACTGTAATAAAAATCTTTTAAACGAAACTCAATTTAGAAAACCTCAAAATCTATCTTTACTATGTAGACAAGCTACTGCAGATAAAATATATAAAATCATAGGAAATTTGAACACCAAAAAGAGTCCAGGTATAGATGGGATACGCGCTTTAGATATTAAATTGACTGCGGAAAAAATCTGCGTAGCCATAGCAAACCTTATAAATGTCAGCTTGAAATCGGGTATATATCCGGATCAACTCAAAACAGGCATGATTAGACCTATACACAAAAGCGGTTCCCATAACGACTATTTTAAATACCGTCCTATAACTATGTTACCAACTATCGATAAGGTAATTGAGAAATATTTCAGTGAACAAATCTATAATTTCTATAGTGAGAATAATATACTATCTGGAACACAATATGGATTTCAACCAAAAAAGAGTACCACACTTTTATTATCGAGATTCACAGATGATATAAACGATCACTTGAATGCTAGGAAACATGTTCTGTTGGTATTTATTGATTATAGTAAAGCGTTCGATACCTTGCGACATGACACTTTACTAAATAAATTAAGCGACACCGGTGTGCGTGGTCCTTTACTAGATTGGTGTAAAAGTTACCTTAATAACCGAACTTACAGGGTTAAAATAGGGCAGTCATATAGTGATAAAGTTGAAATCACTGAAGGCACAGCGCAAGGATCGGTACTCGGTCCACTTCACTACTTAGCATATGTAAATGATATTAATAATGTCATAAAAACAAGTCAGGTTTATCAATATGCCGATGACACGTGCCTCATCTCCGCGCATAAACACCTTGAGACTGCAAGGAGTCGACTACAAGAAGATCTCAATCGAGTGTGCCAGTGGTCACATGATGCCGGTCTAGTACTCAATACCGAAAAAACTAAAATTATGCATGTGCACTCTAGTCATAACCCGAGCTCGGATTCAACTGACGTCATAGCGCATACTCACGAATGCTTGCATAGCATAGCTAAATGCAGATGTCCGCCATTAGAGAAAGTGAATCAACAGACTTATCTTGGTATCATTATTGATAATAGATTTAAATGGGATAAGCATATAAAAAAAGTTTGTGACAAACTTAGAGTCATTTTAGCTAAATTCTATGTTATTAAGAATAAAGTGCCTTACTCAGTAATGCTAAACATGTATAATGCTCTTGCAGAAAGTATTATTTCGTATGGACTTACAAGCTATGGTAGAAGTTATAAAACCTATCTGGATAATATTCGAAGTCTTCAGATTAGAATTTTAAAATTAATAATACCCTCAAAAATAAAAAAACTCATTACATATGACGAAGAAATTTTTAAAATTTGTAAAATTATACCTATACATGATAAATTTAAACTTCAAATTCTCAGTGAGCAATACTTTAGAACAGAAATTCAGAAACCTATTATACACAGTAAAATGACTAGGCAAGCTAATAAAAAACTACTCACAATTCCAAAATATTTAAATGTGTACGGTAAACGAACTTCAAAATATATAATCCCAAATCTCATAAATAATCTACCTACTGAAATTAAAAATAACATAACCGAAAAAAACATTAAATATGTACTTAAAAAATATATACTAGAAAACTTATAGTGTAATTAATTAGTTCTCGTAATTTGTAAAGGCGAAATGGGAATGGCCCGTGTAAAGTATATGGTGACCGACCGGTTTCGCGAGTGTGGAATGCACGGCTCGATGCTTACTGACCGTACGAATTTTTATTGTGTTCGGATGTACTAAATAGTTTAATTTTTTCATGAAATACCCACATGTTGTATTATATGTCAATATGATCTAATTAGGTATATGCTAGAATTAAGTGTGTGAAATAAATATTAAGCGTAAGGATAGAATATGAGCTCACCAGTATTGAGTCAAACCAGCTATGGTTTTTACAATACTGTATGCATTAGTAATGTCATTGATATGTGTGTTAAATAAATAAATAAAATAAAATAAAAAATAATTAGTTGGGTAGAAGACAAAACATGACCACTCTCGTTCACTTATAAGGCTTTGAACTGTTTTACAGACAGGTCTGTTCTCATGGGTCTGTTTTATCAAAATAAAATCCGTTTATACTTTCAAAAATAAACTCAGAGAGCACATTTTAATATTTTAATGCAAAATATGTCTGGAGGGAAGAAGACAGAGTGAACTATTTGAAAACCACTGTAGGCATATGGCAATTTTACTTTTCTATTAGTTATGTTATTTATGTTGTACTTATTTTAATTCGCGTTCACATTTTTTATTTTCTTTTTAAATTTTATGTTATTTTTTTTTATCGGCCACTTCGAAAAGCTTCCACTGAAAATTGGCGCAGTGGCTCCGCCGCAATATTTGGGCCCTTTTCAGTACAATACACTTTAAGCGTAATATTGTACTAACATGTTTTTGTGCTGAATAAATTTAATGTCTTTCATTCTTTATTAACATTTCGTAGTATAACTTACGCTTGTAAACAATAGATGGCGCTGTATTAAAAGTACAAGAACTTACCTGTAGCCAGAATCCTTTGGAGACGTAAGGACGTGTTACGTCTGCGAAAGAGCCTCCCACTTTGGGAGAGAGCATAGTGACGGCCCGTTGGCCCGCTCGCCACGTGAAATGGCGGTCGTGGAGTATTCGCCCGCTGAAAATAGACAATACATTAAGTGTCGCGTGAATGGCGTGACATTACAGTCCATTTATATATATACATAATTTCATTAAGAAATAATATATCGATAATATTAACCTTAAAACTAAGTCCAAACTTATGGTACCACAATTTCGTTTAACCAAGGTAAACGATTCTTTTATGGGAAACTGTATATGTTTTTACAATAAGTAGAAGTGTTTTAATTGCAAAGTCATATTACAAAATTGAAGACTATGTGTTAGATAAAAATGTATGGAAAGACGACACGGCTCCAGAATCCACACAAATTTGATTCAAAGTGTATTCCATAGCATTTAAGTTTATTTGAAAAGAGCAATCCCTAGAGTTTCTTGCTCGTTCTTCTCAGGGAAGTCAGCGCAGTGAACGAGCAGTAGTGACGTTTTCAAGTATAAATTTATTTTACCTATGGAATAAATGATTCTTTGTACTTTTGCAACTACCATAAACGGAACATAAATAAACATAGATAAAGCGGACACTTACTCAATGGCTAACGGTAGCAAACTGGCACCTTCGGCGTTTAAAAATAAATGGACTCCTTCTAAATGTTCAATGCTATCATCTTCCACTCCTCGCCATGAGCCCTGGTAATTAAAAAAATATGTGTAATAAAAACAAAAATAATCATGATTTATTTATATTTTGGGAAATAAATCCACTAGTTTATTATAAACACAAAGAAAAAATCCTTCAAACACGAACAGGACTCCAAACTACGACCACGGGATTCCGTGCCAATTGCTTTGCCAACCAAGCTACAGGTCGAGTTTACTAAGTCTTCGAATTTCTTCTATATGCCTGTTGTAGATACCGTAGCGACTATATACCGTAGCGACATCTGTGAGAGGTTTTTTGAACCTTGTCACTCGCCCCCATGAGTAT
>NW_020653730.1:156022-184964 GCF_003589595.1 Hyposmocoma kahamanoa
TAAATTAATTTTTACTGTCTAAATGATAGCGGTCTGTTAACTTTTGAAAAAAACCCCTTTAATATCGCCCAGCAAAAGAGAACAATATTTTTTTTTAATTTAGATATTTTTTATGAAAATTTATATAAAAGTATGTTTTTTACATTTTATTTGGATTTTTAATTATGAATTTTGCCTTTCTTGTAATTATGGGTGCATTCTTGAAATAAAGTTGACGTTTGACGATATCCGTGGCCGAGTGGCTTGCACGCCGGTTTTCATGGTGTCGCCATCTTTGAGGTCCCGGGTTCGATTCGATTATTTAAACATTTGTTTTCCAGGTATTCTTCGACCTGGTGATCGAATCCGAAGATCCCCCCGAGCTGGATTATGATGACGACAAGGAGATGGAGTTAGGTGAGATCAGTATGTGACATTTCTATCTACTACATGTCTGTTGTAGATAGATTTGTTGGTTTCACATGTTGTATTTTAGAGATGAGATTCACCTAAACATGTAGATAGACTGTTTATGTTTGTTTATGTATACACACTGTCGAATGTGACGATATCAAGACAGACGGGGAAAAATTCTAGTTACAGTTATTTTTACTTCGATGTTGCGGTAATAGCCCATGGCGCATGTATGTCTATATTCTTGTATGACAGATCCTCTCAGTTGTTAGGTAAATGTTGTATAACATAATGACATGCACTTACTTTTTTCTACAACGTACCTTATAGATTGTTGTGTTCAATGTTGTTTAGATAGTTGGGGTAAAACACAGACATTCCTGCAGAAATCTCTTTGTAGCGCAACGCATAATGACGCACTACTCACTCTACTTATACGAAATTATAATGTATGTTAGAAATAATCTGTCTTCATTTGGTACTGTAAATGTTTCTGGCATCCCACTTCGCCGTACCGGTCATTTGAGAACAGTCCCTCGACGCATGGCACTTGCAGAGAAAAACCCGCGTGTCATCGGACCTACTTACTATGAGCGTTTACCCGCTACTCTCAGACTTGAACCGTCTGACGAAATATTTGGGCGCCGGCTGAAAGACCATTTCTTGAAAAATCCTATATACTCCGTAAAAGAATTTATGTACTTTAAATTGTAACGAATGCAGTATTTTCTATTTTTATTCTAATTTTTACCGCATTAACATACTCTTGTATAACTGTTATCAACTTATGACGATCCGTGATGGAGAATGATATTTGATATATAATTTAATGACAACAATATTATATAATGAATTGTTAATTTTCTAATTATTGTGTGCTTTTCTTATAATTTTCCTTTTTGTCAGGCGATCTCAATATAATTTCCCATACATTGACACGTAGTGCAATTTATACTGTAATGTTATATTTGAGAAATAAATGAATCTGAATATGATAAAATGGAATCAGATAAGAATGTTAAACATTTCTCTTTACAATGTATATTGCGACTTGCTTGTTTATGTTTATAGATAGAGTTGTTTATATGTACATAATAGTATGTTGTAGAACGTGGAGAGAAATAGACTGAGGTAGATAAGCTTAGTATGTTACTTTATTTATCTAAAAGGAAGGCCCACAGCTTAAAACAACCAAGAGCCAAAGACATATTCTCAAAAATAGAAAATATAATAAAGAACAACCAACCTATTACATAAAACATAACTATAAATTCAAGGAAATTCCCGCTCAGTGTCCTTGCCAAAATCATCGAATAAGAAAGAAGATATCCATAATATTAAACTCACGATTTCATTTAATCAAGGTAAACGACTCTTTTATGGGGAACTGAGTTATACGTTTTTACAATATGATTCCAGAGTATATATTATGATTATCACTTTCTAAGTTTAAGAACTACATTAAAAATAATTTGATTGATTAGTCATATTACAAAATTGAAGACCATGTGTTAGATAAAGATGTATGGAAAGACATGGCTCTAGATTCCACACTAATTTGAGTCAAAGTGTATTCCATAGCATTTAAGTTTATTTGAAAAGAGCAATCCCTAGAGCTTCTTGCTCGTTCTTCTCAGGGAAGTCAGCGTAGTGAACGAGCAGTAGCTTAAATGTGACGTTTTCAAGTGTAAATTTATTTTTCTTATGGATTAATTTATTCTTTGAATTTGACTTTGAAACACACTCATATTGAAATGTTACAATTTCTATGTACAATATTATGTTATAGATAGCTTTGTCATGTTTACTGTTGTATAGATAAGATGGACTTGGATAAATATGTTAGACATTTCTATGTATATAATAATAATAAAAGCAGCGTCTTAATTCCTTGACCCCCAATGTTGCTGTGTAGCTGTACAACGTACGTTCGATCCAAACTACAATTTGTTGTTAGTAATATTTTGTGTTTTTTTTACTTTTATTGTTGTAATTATTATAAGCAACATCCAATATCTTGTTGGGCGTGTTGGTCAAGCTGTTCGCAAAAGTATTCTTATAAATAAAATATAGTATGTACAGTCAACAGCAAAACAAGCTATATACTTATTACTCAGGGGTTTCAGCAAACTTGACACTGCCTTCTTTATTCTTCCTTCGATATCCTTATTGTAAAATCAAACTTCCTTAATCTGAAGTGGACTGTATATTCATTCAAATGTCGATCTGACTTACAAGAAATCTGATATGTGAATAACATGAGATCTCAATTGTGAATGAATAATCAAACTGAAATTCGCTTATATTTATACCGGTACGGTGTCTCCCACACCGTACCGGTCCTATCAATGGGTCGCTACGCCGCTCGGCCAATCAGAGCTCCTGAATTATTCATTCACTTCTGAATTCTAGCTCTGACCGGCCAGGCGCGCACGGCCGTCCGTAACAATACTTTTGTTGGAATATCGCATTCATGCAACGGAACAAGATCCGTCACTGTATAGCTTGATGTGCCGTTTGTACATAGATTTGGGTTATTTAATTAAGTATCAATGTTTATTAGACTAACAGCCAATTTAATTTTGAATGGTTCCCAAATCAAGTCTTTCTTTTAGAATTACTCGTATTCCCAAAAATATCATTAAATAAGATGCTTATTTTAAGTGCGATATTGAAATACCTTAAATATAAAATCTTAATAACCTTTCCTCAGGTACGTCAGGGGAAAGCTACATGATGAGGGTCTTGGATATATCAAACTCAGTCACCAAGGTGAAAGACAATATCTCCGCAGCCAGGAGACTTCAGGAGCTACATTCAGCTCATGAGGCTAGAGATAGGAATTTAGCCGAAGAGATGTGTGCCAGGTAAGAATTTCGCTAACAACAGCTAGACAGGCCTTTCATTATAATAATAATATACTCTCGGACACGTAATTCCAGCCACTTTTGTCGTAAAGGGCTAGAATACAAAAACAGTGATTTCATCGAAGAAAAAGTTTTCCCCCGGTTTTGCAAATCCAAATTCCCAACAAGGACTTATTGAAAAGACGTTTAGTATACTAGTTTCAAAATTGCATAACAGTTTTTGACCAATCAAACGTTGTTTAAGCTTAGGGCGCTTAGTACTCAAAATGCGTGATGGTACGAATTACGTGTCCGGAAGTGTAATATATTTCTTTTAATTTATTTTCTGTTATAAAGTCTTAGAATATATTCACAGTAGTGAACTTATCTAAATTATTACTTCAAAATTATCATACCATTATGTCCCGCTGCTGAGCACGGTTCTCCTAAGAGGGTTTAGAGGGTCCTGGACGATGATTGTACTATATTAGCCCAGAGATGAGTAGTGGATTAAAACCCAATCAACCCGCCCGTGTTTTAACCGGATTTTTAATCAAAGCTTTAATCCATTTCTGCCCAAAATCGTGGACGGAAACGGTGAATACGAAATTTGATATAATGCCATACTTATTACAAATTTCGGTGTAAAAAATCTTTTTTAGACTGGTATGGCTTCTCACTACTAATTATGCACATTCGATTACGATTTTAATAAAAATCGATTCAAGTGCATGCGACGTAACGATTTTTTTTGTATCGATTTATTCCGATGCGAATCGATTCAATAAAAACGCATTTTTTTTTATTAATAAATATAATAATAACGCACACACTCAACATAACCCCGCACTAGAGAAACCCTGTGTCGCGGATGCTATGGACACACACATAGACAACCACAAATTACACCCAAACTCACGAGAGAAATAAATGTAGGCCATATAAATATTTCTGCCGGCCCGGGAATCGAACCTGGGACCTCTGCGTGGCAGTCCGGCATGGTAACCGTTCGGCCACGGAGGCAGTCAAATTATAATTATATAAAGTGACTGGATAAAACGGTACGGGACGGGGTAAATTATGTTCGAAATGTTTTTTGTTTCAGAGTGCTGACCTGGTCTCTATGGCAAATAGTTTTAATGCTCTTAGTTGGAATTACACAGGTAAACCGACATACTAGTTATTATTTATTTAATACACTTTATTCATTACAACACAGACTAGACATCCTGCAGTCCCTCCAGCCGCTTAGGTTATTGGGAACTGGAGAGACGCCGGTTTTCTCCTCATCGGAGCTACAGCTCCGCCACCAATGAGGAGATTTGGTAGTCGGCTTAGAGAGTATCTGGAAAATAGGGAGGGTGCTGTACGTGCACCCGGGGCGGCTCACCTAGCCTTACAGAGAACTTACGAGGGCGATCTACTGGGGATTTTGTGTACGCCTCTCATCCATGGAGCGAGGGTATAGAAAGACATGGCGAAGCCCTTGCAGTGTCTTCAGACATTTCTAAAGCCTTTGACAGGGTCTGGCACGCAAGCCTTTTAAGCAAGCTTTCCCACTGACCTTTGCAATTGGATTTCGGATTTCTTGAGTGCACGTTCGATTCAAGTGGTCTTAGAAGGCTTCTCTCCCGAGCACCGGGCGATAGTTCCTCAGGGTGCCGTACGATTAGATTTATTTTTGAAACCCCGTGTCGCGGGTGCCATTGATACAATAGACAACAAATTACATCCAAACTCACGAGAGAAATAAATGTAGGTCATACAAATATTTCTCGGAGATCGAACCCGGGACTTCTGCGTGGCAGACCAGCATGGCAACCGTTCGGCCACAGAGGCAGTTTAAAATCTGGATCTACTATTTGAAGCATAGACATTGCCATATCAATGGCTTATTTTCTAAAACTCGTATCTGAGACTGATTATTTAGGAGATGGTAAAACTGTCTAATTATTTTAAATTTCTTATCAAGAGGGTTAATTTGGGTGAGAGTCAGAATGGCGGGTGTACCTTAACGGATCCTGACAAATTTGGTATCAAAAAAATGTACCTCCATCGGAACGAAGTTATAGCATTATCAAAGGTGCATCCGCCGTCATGTCAACATGGCGGGTGTACCTCGCACTACCAGTATTTATTTAATAACCTTAGACTAATAACGCATAGAAATCTAGTCCGCACACGCTAAGTGGGGCAAATTGAAGCGCTCCCAAAGGGCCTACACGAGCGGGCGGGACTTCAATGCTCAAGGTCAACTTGCAACGCGAACGGATCAAGAATTTTAGCTAAAAATGACGAAATGAGTGTAAAAATACGTCAGACAAACATAAAATAGATACTAACATCACATTCCACAAGGAAGTAACGCGTTTCAACTTGTATTTTTATGTAAATATTCACTAAAACCGAAAATTAACCTAGGTACTACTAAAACTAGCCTACATGAATTTGATTTGTGCCTCACTTGTGACAGTTCGTTTGATATGAAACTATCATTCTATGCGTTATTATTCTAAGTTAATAATTATAAAAACTTATTGTACCTCAGTAGCACTCTGAAGTAAAGGAATCTCCAGCTCGATCTGCTGGTTCATTTCTGAGAAATAAGACAAAATATGTTGAGATTTCAGAGTGCCGTGTGCATCTTAACAAATCCTGACATATTTGGTACCAAAATTGTACTATTTAGTACTTGTTCTTAAAAAAATTGTACCTCTATCATAACGAAGTTATAGCGAAATCAAAATTGTAAATATTTTCGTAATATTTTTTAATAAATTTCCGCCATTTATTTGGGTAGGCAAAGGTTCCAACATACAGCCTCTTCATATGTCAGTAATTTTTCCTTGTTTTGATAGAAAAGGTGACAAACGCCTGTTCTTATATCTTTGGGCTCAAGTTGTATAAAGATTTTAAAAAACTTTCTTCGTTATATGCTAAAAAATATCACAAGCAAAATTGTATTCTTTCCAGGTATTCTTCGTAAAAAGCCTGTTCGAAGACAGCAGCAGTCGAAGCTACAAACGCTTCGTTCCTAACTTCACGAATTATTAAAAGATAAAATGTTGGCAAGTTACTATTGAAGTTCGTTGCAGTATTACACCGACATTGATGCCCAAATAACTTGTCGGATGTTACCAAAGATATTGTTTAGTGAAATTAGTCTGAGATTTAGTTTAATGCGGTAACAGAAAGTTGCAATAACACTTAGGAATGCGTTTAAAAATAAAAATCCCGTATGTGGATATTTATAATATATTTTATTTATAAAAATTTAAATGAATTTTGCAATCGCAGTCTCAAACTATCGACAAGATGCCGTTTAGTGCGGTAATACATATTTTCCATTCTTTAAAATGTGGGTTTATCGAAGAATTTTGAAAATATCGTGGACGGATAGAGTCACCAATGACAACGTATTGCGGAGGATGCACTAAGGGTTGGAGCTCCTGAAAACAGTAAAAAGGAGGAGGCTGCAGTAATTAGCATTTTTAAACATTTATGACCAGAGATGGATAAGCGCCCGGGTTTTAACCCGGCGTTTTGTTAAAGCCGGGTTTAAATCCGATTAAAACCTTTAACGCCTTTAACGATTCGCTTGAAAATTTAATTGAAATAAATCGATACAAAAAATCGTTAGATAGTTTACTTGAATCGACTTTCACAAAAATCGATATGCATTCTTAGTAGATAATCATCCCATCTCTGTTCATGACACAAAGAAGTCCCTAAAGTGTTATTGCATCGTTTCCGTTACACATTGATATATAATTATGGTCCACTGGTGGTTATGGACCTTCACAAAGAATTGCCATAAAGTTCTTCATATAAATTTTATATGTAATTTGCATAAATTGCATAAGAATCTCGTGTAACTCGCTGCTGGACGGGTGTACTACGTGAGTGCGAATGACGATAGTGCGAAGACGGTTGCGCGATAGTTCATTCGCGCGAATGTTTGAATGAGCGATAGTTCATTTGCGCGAATGACTATAGCACGAAAACAGTTTAGACTCCCACGGCTGCAGGTTGTTGCAATTCTTTACAATGCAAAGCTTTCATGATAAACTATACGTTTATTTTTGTAAAAGTTTATTAGGGAGTATCTGCAACAATTAACTTGCCTTCCAGCTTTCGCAAATCTGTCTTCGTGCTATCGTCGTTCGCGCAAATAAACTATCGCGCATTCAAACTTTCGTAGTACACCCCAGCTGGAACACGTCTCCGCGTTTTTTTTAAGAATGTGCAGTATTAATCTGTTATATAATTGTTGATCTAAATACGAGGAGATCTGTACTGCCCTGTCCTTGTCGTAAACAAAGCATTTGCATTTATGTAACTTTTGATGTATTGACACCTAAAGTTTTTATTTAAATGTCAATTGCGTTGATTTTGTTTAAGAATACTACGTCAGCTCGAATTAATCTTTTTCCCGCACTAATAAGGTTTATTTTGCTTGGGTCGAGCGGCATTTATTTTTTTACAAACGGAATTAAATCCATTTGAAAAATATATATCGTACACGTTGATATAAAAAAAAATCATTGGTATATGTAAAGTACGTATTGAGTATCGTGTTTTCACGTCGTATAGTAATCAGTATGACCTCTATTTTCCTATATATCGCTGTTATCCTGCCGTGCACCAATTAAAACGTGGCTAAGTGAGTAAATAATTTTTTGAGATATCAAAAAACACCATAACCCAGTTTTGGAATATTAAAATTGTTTAATGTTATTTCAGCTGTACGTTAACTAATTTTAACTGTTTTTAAAAGAGATATTTGTGCTCTATCCTTTGGTATTTAAGTGCGTTTTAGTTAGTGGACGGCAGTATGCGGAATGAATCACAAGCGTTTGAGGTTGTATGGACTTTAACTTGCCATTTGGCTGCCTTGCCACCAGAGATGTGCGAGGAAAAAATCCACTAATAGGATTGCTTCATTGTCCTAGCCTCGCTTAGCGCAGCTCCGGTGGAAAAGGGTTAGCAAAGCTAAGCATTTGTTCGTACAAAATGGCGAGAGATGTGTGCGAGGCATGCGGGCGAGGAAAACGGTGTAGGAAACCAGAGCTACTGAAAGTATAACATTAACTGACAATGCCACATCGCCACCGCTTATCCCATCATATATTACCGTACCTCGCCCGCGCATAGCTGAAAAGAGTGTAACGCATCCTCGCAACCGAGCGAGACGTGCAGTCTCTGGTGGAAAGACAGCCTTACACTGAAACTAAATAAGATAGAGTGTTGTAGATCTCCGTCCGCTGATTTCAGAATATGTTAACAAGTCAATATAGATAAAAATGTCGATTACGTTACGACATGGGCCAAAAATTCAAAAGGACTGTCAATCACAGTGCGATCTGGTATTTAGTACCAATTGGTACACCAGATGTCGCGACTAGTACCAAATAGCTATTTTTGCAACTAATTTGTTTCACATTGACGAGCTGCAATTTGTAGAAGCTATTATGTTTTTGAAGACGGAGTGAAATGACATTTGTAGGGTTGCCAGTTTTCATAAAATTTTAAATCGATAGATTGCGAAAGAATGCGCAAAATGTCTGTATAGTGAATGTTATGACATTCTAATTCTTCATTCTTATTTTGACAGCTGGCGTACTAGTATGAAAAGACATTTTTATTCATACGCATTTTAACAAAGACAATGCGGATTTAATTATCTATATTGAATTAAAAAGAAAGATTTAAAAATATGTCTCCTCTTTCTTTTTTAATAGATACGATTCTAAATGCAGTGTATGTATGGTCGTCAAAAATTGTCGATTCAAACGAACGGGTGCCCAGCAGTTGGGCGAATAGTGGGTCGATGATGATTCATATGAAACAAGTTCGGCAACTCGTTGCATTTACGCTTATAAGCGTGAGCAACATTCAATCGATAGTCGATAAAATATTTATCGACTGCAATCACTAGCTGCTTAATTAAGCGGACAACACTTGCCCAATTAACTGTAATTTTACTCCATCTCCAAAAGACACTACTCTAATGTCTTAGTGATAACAAATGAATCAACAAGATGGCTTATTGCACAGATTTTTATGGATAGTGTAAACATGCAATGCCATCTATTGATACGGATATAATTTTAGCTCATGGTCAATATTTGAAGTTATTTTACGAAAAGAAACTGGCTACTTGTAATTTTCATATCAAAGAGGTATTAATTTATAACCACGGCCATTTACATTATATAAATTACTTCCAGGATATTATCGATCAGCGTCAATTTGATATAACAGGATTTTGACCATTTTCATAGTTACGATCTGTAGTAGAAGATTAGCAGTCTTCTTGGCCCACGTTTACGATAAGAAGGGCAGAGTACTCTAAAGTTCAGCATGCGAAAAATCTCAAAATATCACAAAGTTATGTCTATATAGCATAATAATTAGATATATAATAAATTAAAATTACAAATTTATATTAAAAAAAGAATAAAAACTTGTTTCTGTTTTATTTTTTTTTATTATTTCCTACTATTATTAAATATGCATATGGGTTGTTTTTTTTATATAAAAAGTAAGTGACGGGCCGAGCCAGTCGTACGCCTGATGGTAAGAGACACCGTCACCCTAACCCTTACCCTTCAAAATCGGAACACAGTATTGCTGACATTACTGCTCGGCGGCAGAAATAGGTAGTGGCAAAACTACCCTGGACAAACTCCTTCACAAGGCGTTTTACTGTTGCTAAAAAATGGAGATCTCAAAACGAAAGCGAATTCACGACAATTTTTCGAACACGTAAAATCTCTCAGACATGCTCTCTCGCTCGCACTAATAGTGTTGTCATCCTACATGTATATTTACAAATTACATAATTATTAAAAAAAACTAACTCTTACAGAAAAAATCACTAAAGATCTATTCACATTGCTGCGGAATGTAATGGAAGCTAATGTAACAATAGCAGAACGTATAAACTAGATTCGAACCAAAAAACCAGTGGCGCGTCTTTCACGCAGTTTCCGTCGCAATGCCAAGTAGTTCTATTACTATTATGTTTCAACATTAATAGAACTAGTGCTTAGTTAGGAAAGTTTTGTCATATGCAGGCTCTTTTAGCTAACGGCATGCAGAGCATTCTAAATTCGTAGATAAATGTGTATAATTATTTTTTTTAGAGTTTTCTGATAAAGAGAATAGTTAAAATACACATTTTATATTAAGTGGTTTATTTATGTTATAAATACATAACCACACGTTTTATACAGAAACTCATTGTAATTTAATCAGCCGTTTTTGAAAATACCTTAATTTTGTCTTTTAACTTAGTCGAATAACAGCTGCATTAACAGGGCATAATTAATTTAAATGTAACTTAATATTTAACTCGACTTTTTGTATAGTAAAAAAATGGGATTATTAAAATCAGTTATGCCCTTTGAGCTTGCTGTATGTTCAACACTTATTGAGATATATTTCCACAAAAAAATTGTTAGATTGTCCTTTATTTCCTGATCCCGAATATCGAGTCGAAATTTGAAATTTGACATTTTGTCGTTAGGACAAATGTCCTTTACGATAAAATGTTCTTCGATTCGATACACAATCGAAAGAGGGACATTTAAAATTTCCCTTCATATCATTGACTTACAATTATATGGACGTCGGGTCCGCGCTAAAACGTGTCCGAACTTATAGGGCGTTAAAATCGTATACAGAGCGTCATTCACGCTCTAGTCTTCGTTTGTTCGACTGACAGCGAAGCAAGCAAAATTAGACAGTACTGCGATGACATTACAATTTAAATTCAACGTTTTAGCTTTTTCATATTCCTTTACATGTCACTACGTTTAAATAGGTTGACTTGGGACATTTTTTTCGTGGTTTTTGTATTAGACCCGTCGTCCATTTATTTGTAAGTCAATTCTTCATATAGATAAAATGTTACTTGTGCCCTTTCTCATTCAGAGGGCTGTATTGAAAATCTCGAACTTTAAATAAAATCACGTAGCAATCTCAATTTTGTCAATAACACCCTGGTCTTCCCTGGGCACACCATGACTCCTGGCGAGGTGCTGCCTCACGTTCCCTGGCCTCGTGAAGGAGTCTTCGCAGATGGGGCACAGATATCTGTACCGATTTCTTTTGTGGTATTTGTACTCGTGGATTGCCAGGAGTTTCCGTGATTTCTCACGTTTTGGGCAGAGAGGACACTGTGGAGAAGATTGTAATTATAACAAGTGTAACTTTCATAAAAAAAAATGCCGACCTCAAATATTCATCCCCCAATTTGCCGCACTTCGAGGTGGAATACTTTCTTCAAATTTGATTGGGAGCATACTGAAGCCCTTTCTGACTTATAAAGAATTTTTAAGTAGAAACAACATTAAGGCGAATTGTCTAGATCATATTCATAATTTGAACAAAACAGTCTCTTTCTGAACCTCTATTGAACCGTAAAGGTGATCTCATTTAATATTGGTGTGTATGAAAATTAGTTAGGCAACATCTGAGTACAATAGTCACAAGCAAATGCTTGCCTCTAACCGGATCGAAGGAATTTTTCTTTGACTCTGTTTGATCTTTATTTTAATTATATAAATGGTTACATTAAGAGTCTATACTACCTTAGCTCGAATTAATCTTTTTTTAATACAGTTGCTCAAAACGTGGTATTTTTCGCACTACAAATCGTGCGGAAAGTTGGATTTCTCGCACTAGTGCTTTTTACTTTTCCAGTTTTTTTTAAATTTACTGTTGTATTAAGTCTTAAACATAGAACTGAAGAGATTGTATATTTATTTCATATTTATGTGCTTTGTGACGTAAGTCATTCGTCATTACTATACTATATCTATGGAGAGACCGCATTTTTACACCAATGAAGTAAATGCTTCTTAGTAGCGATTTTGTAGAAAATAAAGTAATATAAAATAATAATTTTAATGTGGCTGAATACTGGCAACAGTTGCCATATTGAAAAAAGTCGGCCAAAAAAAGTACTAATTTTTTTCATCGTTTACATTCCCGCCTTTTTCATCATATGAGGTTTTTTTTAAATACTGTTTTATTTTACTTTCAATGTAGGTTTTTCGCAAATGTATTAAAAAACGTTGCTTGATACACATGCGGATTTGTCATTTTCACTTGTCTCGAGTCTTGACCCTCGCCTCTGGCTCGGGCCAAGATGCCTCGAGACTCGTGAATAATGACTAACTTTCCGCACTTGTATCAAAAATAACTATTCCCGCACTAATAAGGTTTATTTTGCTTAGTTCGAGCGGCAGTGGCACTGGCTCTATTTCACAATTTATTTTTGTACAAACGAAATTAAGGCTATTTGAAAAATGTATATCGTATACTTAGAATAATAACGCATAGAAACCTAGCCCGCACACGCTAAGTGAGGCAAGTTAGAGGGTTCCAAACGCGTCCCAGGAGCGCGCGGGCTGTTAGTGCTCAAGGTCATATTGCACCGCGAACAGCTCCAAAATTTTTTGCTAAAAATGACGAAATGTGCGGTAAATGGGTGTAAAAATACAACAGACAAACATAAAATAGACACTAACATCGCATTCCACAAGTAAGTAATGCGTTTCAACTCATATTTTTATGTAAATATTCACTAAAACAGAAAAATAATTTCGCGGCAACAAGATACGAAAGTGTTGCAAAGTAACGAATTTTTTTTCGCCCCATTTTGCTATTCTGTATCAAAATAATTATATTACGTAAATTTTAGTGGTGCTTGTAATTTAGATTTATTTGCGCATCTTGAACTAATATTTACTTTAATAAACATTAAATGTTTTCGTTAACTCCTGTAAGTGATTGGGACACTTAATTATTTTATAATACTTTTAACGGCTCTGCGTTCATGCTTTATTGAATAATTATTTATTTTTATTTTATTTGAATTGGAGCACATATTGCAACAAATTTACAGTACTTATATATTTGTTTCTACTATAGTGTTGGCACCACCAGTACAACTTTGATAGCTTATTATATGTCTTTCTTTTCGTAACTCAAGCGAAATATTTTATATTAAAATATTTTATTTTCTTAAAAGGGGAGCATTCTTAAGCGATTTTTTAATCTATTTTAGCAGTTATTTTCTTTAATGTTTGCTTATGGCATTTTCGGTTTTAGGTTTCGAATATGGCACTTATTTCTAAATCCAAGATGCGGGCGCGATTTTTCGAATAATGGCAAGTTGGGTATCGTTTTCGAGATGTTTGGGAATGTTCAATACAAATATGGCACTCATTTCTAAATCCAAGATGGCAAACACGACAGTTCAAACAAAAGCAATATTCGTAATGAGCACCCCCAAATACCTCGAAAACGATACCCAACTTGCCATTATTTGAAAAATCGTGCCCGCCATCTTGGATTTACAAATAGTGCCATATTCACATTGAGCATCCCCAAATACCTCGAAAATGATACCCACATAGCATTTTTTTGAAAAAATCGTGCCCGCCATCTTGGATTTAGAAATGAGTGCCATATTCGTAATGAGCACCCCCAAGTGCCTCGAAAATGATACCCATATTGCATTTTTTTGAAAAATCGTGCCCGCCATCTTGGATGTAGAAATGAGTGCCATATTCGTCATGAGCATCCCCAAGTACCTCGAAAATGATACCCATATTGCATTTATTTGAAAACTCGTGTCCGCCATCGTGGATTTAGAAATGAGTGCCATATTCGTAATGAGCATCCCCAAATACCTCGAAAAGGATACCCATATAGCATATTTTGAAAAAATCGTGTCCGCCATCTTGGATTTACAAATAAGTGCTATATTCGTTTTTCATCGACAAAACCGAGCACATCTGTAGGCACCTGATCGACAATGTCGGGCAAATCTGTAGGCACCTTTAACTTAATGATGAGTTAAGCAAGATACAATTTCCCCACTTTTGAGGGAAATGTTATTCCATGGCATCATTATTTGTATATTTGTGTGCGTGCCGACGAGCGTAGTTACAAGTTGCTTACGCCTACATGAATTTGGTTTTTGCCTCACTTGTGACAGTTCGTTTGATATGAAACTATCATTCTATGCGTTATTATTCTAAGATCGTATACTATAAGTGTTATATTTCGTTTAGTTGATATTTAAAAAATCATTGGTATATGTAAAGTACGTGTAGTATGTACGTAAAGTAAGTGGAATACAGTGGTTTTTCTGAAAAATTTCGAGGTAAGTTTGTGTTTTTTTTTCTATCGTGAATATTTTTAGAAATCATGTTTTCACATCGCATACTGGTCAGTGTATATCGTCAATTTTTAACCGACTTCAAAAAAGGAGGAGGTTCTCAATTCGACTGTACTTTTGTATGTTACGCGATAACTCCGGTATTTGTGAACCGATTTGCATGATTCTTTTTTTGTTGGAAAGGGGGTACTTCCATAGTGTTTCCATTTCATTTCGAAAATCATCCACCTTTAAGGGTGGCTGTTCACGCATGAAGATTGATTTTTATAAATAGCGCCTAACTTTAATTTAGGAGCAATTACTTTAATGGTTGATTTTGTTATTTCTCCAATTCAAGGCGTTTTTCTCTCAATATACTTTGAGTAGTGAGAACTGATTATTATTATCTCCAGTGTCAAGTCCTGTATAGTGACGAACTGGGGGGATATTTCAATAAAACTTAGCAAATAGACATAATTCCACGTACTTTTGAGGTAGGTTTTTTTAGTACTCTGTACTGAGATTATACTATATATTTTTATGCGGAATCAACCAAAGCTGTTTAAGGTAGTATAGACTCTTAATAAGAAATTCAAAATGAAAAGATAAGGTATAGGCACTAGTGATTGTCATTTTTATTATTAAGTAATTTTAACTTTATACCAGTCACTAGCAGTCGACAAATATTAAATAGCTTTATTCAAATAACATAGCAATAACTCTTTAACTTAATAAGTTTCATTTTGAACTATATACGATTATACGGGGTGCCTACTTAAGATTTGCGAGATTTTCAAAAAGATATTCCAAGCATTAAAACAAGTTTTACGACCTAGGTGGTCCAATGCTTTGCCGGACGAGAAGGCCGGTAGGACGAATTTGGGAAGCTATGAAACATACGTAATGATGTAAAAAAATAGTTTTTCTCAAGTTAATCTGACCAAAAGTACCAAAATATCGTAAAAGCCATTTTTTTTTAATAATTTGTTTATTGGGGCCAACAAACAGTGGCACATCATTTTTTTTTTAATAGGATCAACAAACATTTAGTTAACAAACAGTGAATTCAACACCGTTTACGTAGCATTGTTATTATAAGTAACTTATTATGGGTGTCACTGAGTCGGAAAGTCAGCTGCCCATTTTGGGTCGTAAAGTATTTTTTTTTAAATGAAGACAAGACACTTGAAGGATTGTGACCTTACCAGAGGAGCTGTCTATGTATAGTCTTTAGTTAGCGTCATGAAACCAGAAAGATCCTAGTTGTACGGGTCAACGTATATTATTGTGCAACGTAGCGACCTACTTTGGGCACGCGCAAAATTTATAAATTATAATTTTTCAGTACAACAAAGTTACTCCGTGGTATCGGTCGAGTATTATTTTTAAAGCGTCTTTGACATCTTCCTGCATCATCTCACTGATATCACCAGACATATTACTGTACGAGACAAGCAGCTCGCATTAATAAACACTAAAATAGATTTTTTTTTTATTTCTATTATTTTCATAATTAGAAAAATTACTCTTTAATAATCTCGCAAATATTTTCGGTATCACCCTGTATTTTAAAGGAATCATAATGTCAACCACTAGTGCCTAAATAAAAAAAAATCTTTTAAAAGTACATATTGTACGGACAACGGCACATCAGACTACACATTTTTGTTCGAAAATCGCCTCCAGTGCAATGGAACAAGATACGTCAATGTGCAGCTTGATATGCTGGCGTGTGTGTACAAAAAATATATACCTTAGTGCCAATGCCTTACCTTATGGACAGGTCACGTGGTCTCTAACACCCGCCTCTTTTAATTACGAATATTTTCAGTGAAATATAGTAATCAAAACGAAATTGGGCTGTATGTTATTTGAACAGCAAGCTAAAAAAAATAAGGCGAGACAGCCCGGTGCCATTACCAATATATATTTTTTTCATTTATTTAATTTTCGCCATTCATATTTTTCACTATTTGTCTTATTTATTAACCATGAAAGATGTCAATGAGCGGTTTTTTTTTCATTTTATTAATAGACGAAATTGAATTAGAAATCTTGCAATTGACTGGACTACCTGTGGTGGTTTAGTTTCTTGACTTAAAAATTTTATATCATTTTTTTTAAACACGCTCATGCCTAAAAAAAACCAAGATGGCCATCGGGCCCGTTCGTTTTGAGTACAATATTCACTTGGCATACATGTAATTTTTTTATTAAATGCAATATAGAAATGCTTTTGGATATAATGAGTAATTTTTTGAGACGGTTTTTGTGACATGAATATAGATCGTTTTGTGTGTAAATCCTTAGCCATTGAATGTCGAATGTCACAACACTGTGATTTTTAATTAATTTTTTTTTATAATACTAAGTAACGGCACGACCAAGTCGTGCGCCTCGTGGTGAGCGACACGCCTATCCATAACAGTTGCAGTGCCACTCAGAGCTTTAAATAGCAAAAATCTTACGGGCACTACCACTGCGCCCGTCACCCTGAGACATAAGTTGACAAGTCCCAAGTGACTGTAATTTCGATGACATTACTGCTTGCGTTTATCTACACTAGTTCTGTTGTCGGTACTACTGTTACTTTTTTCCCATTTGTTCCGTTAACAGGACAAATGGGATTTACGGTTTCCAGTAGTTCTGTCGGTTCTGTCCGATTATTCCCACTAGTTCTGTTGATAGAAGTATTGGCATCGTCTTCCCTTTTGTTCTATGGTACAACTCTAGACTGAAAACTCGTACACAGGACCAGTGGGAGAGAAAATTGTCAGTAGTTCTGTGAAACTAAAAAACTGGCTATTTATAAACAGAATAAATGGGAATAAACGCCTGCTTGGCGGCAGAAATAGGCATGGCGGCAGTACTTCCCTGGACGAATACTGCTAGTAAACTTGTCAAGTGTATGTCTCACCGAGTGACGTGTGTCTCAGCAAGCATTACAGTGTTTCTAATCTTCTTATCGCATGCCATCGATGCGCTATGAAGATTACAATCCCGTTATATACTAGCAGAATATTATGAATATTTAGTGTGGAAAACCTGATTTATTTACTTGATTTAGGGCGCTGTACTATAGTCACTTTAAAATAAAACAGGGCTCCGTCTCTCGCTGAAGGTTAGGCAATAAGTGCCTACCGCTGAGTGTCTTTTATTTATGAGCATTCGGCTCCGCACGACTGCACATGACGGGCAACGTTATTTTCACCTCTCTCTTTTTCGTCGTAGTGAGTGCCTGGTGTCATTAGTCAGATTTAGTATCTATTAAGTAAAAGCGAAGGTATTTTATGACTATTCCTAGATTACAATCATTAATAAATAATTTCGTTTTACATTATTGCACTACAAATAAAATACTGATTATGGCATTATGTGAATAATATGTAATTTTTTTTTATATTATTTATTTACGCATTAAAATTCTTAATATTATATATACAACATTTTACATTTCTGAAAAAACATGGCGGGTGACCACAGTTTTTTTTTTTATAATTTCTAAGACAGGCTCTCAGAACGTTCGACTTGTATAAGCTATCTTTGTCGTTTAATCATCATCGCGAAAACGATGAAACAAAAAATGTCGGGTTTTTCTAGTTTCTGTTTTTAGATATTTTACATTATATTAGTTATTATTTACGTATTTCTAATTACTCTCATGTATTGAACTGTATTAAAAATGTTCTCACCGCCTTTTTTCAATGAATTATAAATATCAATTTTTATTATTTCTTTTCATCTCGTTTGTCGCGCTCAATTTTTACGTTGATAAAAGTCAAAATGTTTTAAAATCAGTTGTGACCTTGCAGCCATATTTGGCACTATGTTAAATCTTTTGTAGTCATTGGTCGCAGCGCTCGCCATGTTAGATATTGCGATAAAAGTGGTTTGAACAGAAACACTGATCCGGAACGGCAGTATCAAAGCCACCATTACCGAAACAAAAATCGTGTTACATGGTGTTATGTTTTAACTTTGAATTTAACCTAGCAAGTATCCAAAAGCATGTCTAAAGCTGCACTCTGACAATGGGCGGGTGTTGTTCGTCGGGTAGACCGTGAACGCGCCTTGCGTGAGCGCGGACTTTGTTGGGTTTCTCGAAGCGGTGTTTGCAGATTGGACAAAGGTAACCGTAACGCCGCCCTGTGTGCGCGTTGTGCTTGTGGATTTGAAGAAACTTGCGCGATTTTAATTTCTTCGGGCACATGTCGCACTGTATAATTTACATATTGTTACAGTCTGTTTTTTTTTTTGAAGACGGCGTAAAATGACATTTGTAGGGTTGCCAGTTTTCATAAAATTTTAAATAGTCATGTAGTTGTTCTCGATAGCTTTATCGATAGATTGTAAAAGATAAAATTTTGTGTATGTAAGTATGAATTTACAAAAATTGACAATTCAAATGCATTTGTACTCAGTAATTGGATGAATAATGGGTCAAGGACGATTGAAGTGAAACAACTTCGGCTATTTATTCCATAAGCGTGACCAATATTCAGTCGATAGTCGATACAATATTTATCGACTGCAATCACTAGCTGCTTGTAACCGGGCAACACTTTTGCGCAATGAACTGTCATTTTACTTCATCTTCAAAAAAGATAGACTATAAAATATACAGGTTGATTTTTAAAAATAATCATAAACAAGAACTGTTCTATGACTTTTCACAAAACAATAGATTTATCAATAATCAACTTTTAAGTTTTCCTTCGCGCGCCTCCCACACCCGACCTGCACAGAGTTGATGCCGTTTAAATTTTGTATGAAAGTAAAATCTGGTGAATATTAAAAGTCAATGGGCAAAAGTTGTTGTTTATGATGTTAGTAATAGTCCTATGAGGTTGTTGGTATTTTAAAAATAACCGTGTATACATCCGATGCATACAGAGTCCTAATAAATTTAGTACAGATCGATACTTCCCACGTAAGTTGTTGTAAGTTAAAATACCATTATTTGGTTTTTAACTTCAATATATTCTTTTTTATTTATATTATAGGTTCCATTTTTAAAACTAAAGAAAACACATGTTTACTTTGAAACATGAAGCCTCTAACTTACGTAAAAAAAAGTAAATTAATTAAGAGGGAGCATGCCAAAAAAGTTTTGACGTTGGCTCCGCCCACATTTGTGAGACAAATGTATGCCTGAAGTTCGCGTGACACGCGACAGGAGATGTTGGATTTTGCGCATTAAAAGTACCAAATTCGTTTTATCTAATTCGCGGAATAACTCTAAAACTAAAGGGATTAAAAAAAAATCCGTAGGGACAGTTGTCGATCATGCATAAATATAATTAATTATCTAATTTTTGTCCTAAAAATCTGCAGCATTTCGAGGATGAATCGAAAAAATGTGAAAATTAGAGGTCATTTCGTGATTTTTATCTATCGAGGAAACTTTATTGTTCTATGTTTCTGATTAGTGTCTATGCTTGAATATATCGTGTAGTTACTCATACAATATTTTATTTTTAACTTTAAAGTGGATATACCCCTCTAAAATCAAATCGAAGATTAGGAATTTTTCCTCTGCTCCCTCTTAAGTTAAAAAGCAAAAAATTGTATTTTGACTTACAACAACTTACGTGGGAGATATCGAGACATTGTTACACATTGGAGATGAAATTAGTTTTTTCCGGATTCAAAATCGCCTATATTAGACAGTCAACAGTCTTATAGACATGGAATCGCATTTAATCGGTCAGAAAAATCTTAGTGTTCATGTAATAAGACTGCCGCCCACTAACTAAAAGACGGCTAATTAACAAATGGCAAATATCCGTTTTAAATAGCAAAAGATAGAGCACAAAATTCTCTTTTTAAAAACAGTTAAAATTAGTTAACGTTTTCGACTTATCGGAACTTGCCCTAACGACGCATAGCTGAAACATCATTAAACAATTTCATTATTCTAAAACTGCGTTAGGTTAGGTTAGGCCGCGTTCCCACTATCAACCGGCGAATTTGCCGGGAAACCGGGTGTTCACATTAAGCCGGATCCAGCAAGAAAGCCGGAGACTAAAGTCTTCACCTTAGTCGAATTCAGGCCACTGCTCACGATGGACGACGAAATTGTGGAGTTGTTGCGAAAGATTTGAACTTGGAACTTTTGAAAGATTAATGGGCCAACCATTGACTTACAAATAAATGGACGACGGGTCTAATACAAAAACCACTAAAAAATGTCCCAAGTCAACCTATTCGAAATTTAAATTGTAATGTCATCGCAGTATCGCGCTGTCAGTAGAACAAATGAAGACTGTCGCGCTCTGTATACGATTTTAGCGCCTTACAAGTGCGGACACTTTTTAGCGCGGACCCGACGTCCATATAATTGTAAGTCAATGGGGCCAACTGAGAAATGACAAATGAAAGCTCTTCAATTATGTTCGAATGGCAGCATCCTCTTTGGATGAACACCAAAATGACACGCGGGGAGTACGTAAGTAATATATAAAAAACTAATTTGTCGAGCTGTCCTGTTTCCCACCAAAGTTTCCTATTGCATTTTGACGGGATGCAATAGGAAACTGAAAGCGCTGCCGACAGATTGAATTTGGACGCCGTCGCGATACATCGTTTTAATTGTCATTTCTTTTCCTTAATTTTATAATTTAATAAAAGGGGTGTTTTGGGTAAAAAGTGTTTCCTGATCCGCTCCGTAACAGTACGGTGGGGCGAGCGGGGGACAGGGAAACCGGAGCAAGACTGAGCAAGTTCGTTCACGTTACTCCGGTCCGGGCGTTCTGCCGGTGGTCCGCAGTGACAAACATTCCGGCAACAGTGCCGGACTCGACATTCTTGCCAGGTCCGGCGTAATGTGAATAGCTTCATATAAATTGTACAGCCACTGGCCTTTCCGGCAGTATTACCGACCCGGCAAATTCGACGATACGGTATAGTGGGAACGAGGCCTTATGTTTTTTAAAATATTTTGTCACTTAGCCGCCTTTTATGTAGTTTCGCGTCAGTGGTGATAACAACAAGTGACGGGACGATCAAGTCGTGCACCTGATGGTAAGCGACACTTCTATTCGTAACAGTTTAAATCGCAAAGACCTGAGACATAAATTGACAAGTCCCATGTGTAATTTCACCTGCATGGCGGTAAAAATACGTAAAATGGCAGTTCTTCTCTGGGCGTACTCTTTCACAAGGGGCTATACTACCGTATAGTCTTTGTCGCACTTATTGTAAAGACATAAAGGTTTTTCTAACCGGGAATCAATGTGGTGACTCCCTTAACCAACGTTTCCGATGTCACGATTGACTGGTCTGATTATTGGTTATTGATCAGTTATGTCAAATATCTTTTTTGTGGTTTGTTTGAAAATGCTAATATGGGCGATTTTACATCTGAGAATATAGTTTTACTTCTCATAGATACAGATACTATTACAAGGCCTACCGCTTAACTGAGTAGGTTCCTGAGGTAGCTGCGCGATGCGAGGGAAATGACAGTTTATGTCGTTTAAAAATACAAAGATCCGACAAACAAGCATATAGAAAAATTCGCGAGGTCCGCTGGTTCGTTCCGTGGCTTAGTTGGCATAGCGTCTGGCACGGTATGCTAGAAGACGTCGGTTCGAATCCGGCCGCATCGAAGGATTTTTTTCTAAGTGTTCGATCTTTTTATTTTATTGTTAATTATAACAAACTATAGGAAATGAAACTATTTTTCCGGATTTAAATCGCGTATATTTGTTTTTTCAAACAAACCGACGTTTCGGGCCCTTTACAGGTCCCATGGTCACGGTTGACTGAGGTGGTACAGTCTTCAACCAGTTATGTCTAATATTAATGCAAACCACCCGAGTGGTAATAGTTTCATTTCCTATGTGTAACAATCGCGAAAACCTAAGAACTCGATATAACAAACTAGTGGAGTAATTTCACAAAAAAGAATTGAATATCAATTCAATACAAATTTTGTTTATGTAAGTCATGTCGCGCTGCACACGGTATTATTCATAGGAACCCTGATGGTAAGCGACACGCATGTCCATAAAAGTTGCAGTGTCACTCAGAGCTTTAAATACTGTAAATTTAACTGCCTCCGTGGCCGAACGGTTACCATGCCGGACTGCCACGCAGAGGTCCCAGGTTCGATTCCCGGGCCGGGAGAAATATTTGTATGGCCTACATTTATTTCTCTCGTGAGTTTGGGTGTAATTTGTGGTTGTCTATGTGTGTGTCCATGGCACCCGCGACACAGGGTTTCCCTAGTGCGGGGCTATGTTGATTGTGAGCGTTATTATTATTATTATTATTATTATTTAAATCGCACAGATATATCCCTCATATTGCCATTGCACCCTGGGACGTAAGTTGACAAGTCCCATGTGCCTGTAACTTTACCAGAACCCGTTGCCCTTCAAATCCGGATGATGAATCATCCGAACACACTATAGTAATAATGTTTATTTATAAATCACAACTAATAAATTGGTTACAATATTTTTATAATCCACTTTCCCGTACATTGATGGCGAAACTGAATTCTATTTACTAGGCAACAACATTTAATATCCTCTGAATAATACCAAAGACAAGCCAGCCTCGCCCGCCTGCGCCCGAACGCTCATTTAAGTTAAAACGTAAATGCTAAACAAATAGAGCGTATTTTGCCATGACAGTTAGAGCGCGATGAAATTTGTGTAGAATAAATGCGCCCTTATAGTTTTTATAACACTACAGCTTGCGCAGTGCCAGATGGCTTGAGTATTCATTACAATTATCAATTAAAGTTTTTTTTATTATCGTTTCACATAACAATTTCTCCTTTAGTTGCATTGACTTACAATTATATGGACGTCGGGTCCGCGCTAAAAAAGTGTCCGAACTTGTAAGGCGTTAAAATCGTATACAGAGCGTCAAACTCCGCTTTAGTCTTCATTTGTTCGACTGACAGCGCGATACTGCGATGACATTGCAATTTAAATTCAACGTTTTAGCTTTTTCATATTCCTTTACATGACTACGTTTAAATAGGTTGACTTGGGACATTTTTTTCGTGGTTTTTGTATTAGACCCGTCGTCCATTTATTTGTAAGTCAATGTTTAGTTGGAACTTTTTTCTATCAACTTGTTATTGAATATTACCAGAAAAATCTTGTTGATTTTAGCCCTTGTGCTGCGCGACATAACTATGACGTAAACTGTCACACCTCCCCCACCGCGCAGCTACCGCAGGAACCTACTGACTTAAGTTACCCGCAAGAAGTCTATATCAGTTATATCGACACCAGCCCCCGTAGCATAGCCATGCTATCTAAATATATCATGCTATATATATATATATCTTAATTAGATTTGATTGAGACAGCCAATAGCGCGTGCTTATCATGCGTAGCCATGCTACGGGGGCAGAAGTATCAATTAATGTAAGGGACAAACCACGGTTTTTCAGGAGAGCCAAAAAACTATTTTATTTCTTTAAATCTGTCTATAACTTTTTACTGTCTGCTCCAATTTTGATTGCGTCTAGAGCAGTTTCTTAGAATTTCCTCTTCTTTCATGCTATAAACGAAACTACTTACTTTACGTAATTTTTTTATATATCTTCCTGCTTACACTATGCTCGACGGTTTACACGTAAAATATTAGTAAAGTAAGCCACAACTAAAAATCTTTTTTTAATGTTTTTCAATGTAAGGGATGCTATATTTTAAAACATTGGGCATTCCTAAATTTTAATAATACCAATCGATAGAGCGGGAACTTCCGAATCCAATGATATACGTAACTCATTTTCGACAAAATGTCCCTTACGTTAATCGATACTTCTGGTATCGATATTTGAGAAATTTAATTTTACTTGAAGAAACTAATTTCGACCTGGTTAAATTAATATGAACTGAATTTTGGCCTCAAATTAGTCTAGACCTTAGTTCACCCATGGACCAAATGTCAGAGAGGCCTATGTGATCAAGACTATGGCTGTGCTCTATGGAATCTATGGATTATATTCCATCCAACCATTTATTTATTTGACATATGCATGACTATATGACTCTTAATTTACGCGGTAGTTAACGACAACTGTCATAGTAAATTCGTGGTAGAGGCACCGTAGTATGGAAATTAGCAGTCATATTGAGTTATTGATCCACGGTTCAACCGATGTTAATCTATACCAATATCTTTCCTACCTGGAAATTCTTCTCCGGTAGATGTATAGCGATATGCTGCACGAGATTCGAGCGGCGGTGGAATGTGGCACCACAATGGTCGCAGATGTAGGGCCGTTCCCCTGTGTGGCGTCGTTCATGGATCTGTTTTGAAGTCGAATAATTTATTCCATTATAGTATTTTTTGAAGACGGAGTAAAATGACATTAGCAGGGTTGCCAGTTTTCGTGAAATTTTAAATAGCCATGTAATAGTTGTCGACAGGTTTATCGATAGATTTTTCATAATCTATCGATAAACCTGTCGAAGGTAAAATTTTGCTGAAAATGTCTTGAAATTATGAATGTTACGACGACGTTTTAATAATTACTAATTGCGTTATTGCCTTGTTCATTCTTATTGTGACAGTTGGTCTGCTAATATCGAAAACAATTTTTTATTCATATACGTTTTAATAAGAACAGGCGGATTGGATTATCTACATTGGATCATTGAATTGAAACGAAAATTTTAAAAATATCTCCTTTTTGTATTTTTAGTAGATATAGGTCTAAATACACTGCATGTATGTACGAACATACAAAAATTGTAAATTCAAATGAACCTGTGCCCAGTTGTTGGACGAATAATAATAATAACGCACACACTCAACATAGCCCCGCTCTATAGAAACCCTGTATCGCGGGAGCCATGGACACAATAATAGACAACCACAAATTACACCCAAACTCACGATAGAAATAAATGTAGGCCATACAATCGAACCTGGGACCCCTGCGTGGCACTCCGGCATGGTAACCGTTCGGCCACAGAGGCAGTAATAATGGGCCGATGATAATTCATATGAAACAAGTTAGGATATTTATTCCATAAGCGTGACCAATATTCAATCGATAGTCGATAAATATTTATCGACAGCAATCACTAGCAGCTCGCAATGTCCAATGTGTCGCATGTGTTCTTCTTACAATGTTATCCGTCTTGATTTCGATATTTTCACTGGTTCTGTTGTCTCAGCTAGGAACTCAATTAGAAAATGTCTATTATGTTAACTACACGACTGACTTTGTTGAGTTTTCTTAAAATACTTGAAATTTAGAGTTACTGTCACTTATTTAATATTATGATACTTGTACAGTTATTTTGGCCTGTTTTGCATGTTGTGTTCACATCAAGTAGGATACATTCTTATCGTGTTACTACATAAATGAAATATTTGTAGTTTATATCTGAATTGTATCCAGTTTTGTGAACCGAATAAAAAAAAAGTGGGCAACACTTTTGCGCATTTAACTGTCATTTTACTTCATCTTAAAAAAATACATATATTTAATAACACATATAATACACGATTACTTATATTCAGTGATCGGAATTGAGGAAGTTAATTTAGCTAAATTAAAGAATAAATTGGACATTTGCACGTATTATTATTATTAGGGTGGCTTCGTTTGGGGTCTACGAGGTCCCTCATCACTGCGTCCACATAAATTGAATAGCCTGTAATTGCATCAGCACCCTTACTCTTCAAAACCGGAACATAGTAATGCTCACACTACTGCTTGACGGTTGAAATAGGTAACGTTATAGGGCAGTAGTTCCCTGGACGACCTGGACTCTTTCACAAGGACATCTACTGCTACTATATTTCGTTTAACTAAGGTAAACGATTCTTTTATGGGTAACTGTATACGTTTTTACAACAAGATTCCGGAGCATATATTAAGATTATCATTTCCTACGTTTAAAACTTACATTAAAAGTATTTGAATTAAAAAGTCATTCGCACTATTAATACAATAGTGAAAAAAACTAATTACTCGTTTCCTGCGAAAGATCTGTGTAAGTTTATGTGTAGGTTATTTCCTACTTGCCAAATATATATATTTAAAAATGAAAGTGTAAAAATAATTTCATATTTTTGAGTAAGGACAATTTTGGCCAGAACTAGGTCACATAAAGCGTGTCTCATTTTGAGTTAATTAGTTAAGTAGATATCTTTTACTTGTTTTTAACAAAATTCTAACGACGGTTGTATGTATTGACGTGTAGAGAATCAAATTTTAAGTTTAACAATGATATAATCTTGAATTTCACATATTTCGCGTTACAACACTATTGTAATAGCAGTGCGATATTACAAAATTGAAGAGTATTTGTTAGATAAAGATAATAAAGATTCCACACAAATTTGATTCAAAGTGTATTCCATAGCATTTAAGTTTATTTGAAAAGAGCAATCCCTAGAGTTTCTTGCTCGTTCTTCTCAGGGAGGTCAGCGTAGTGAACGAGCAGTAGCTTAAATGTGACGTTTTCAAGTGTAAATTTATTTTACCTATGTAATAAATCGACCCGTCCTACATAAAGTATCTATGTCGAAATTGCCAAGTTTACAGGGGAGCGTTTTAAAGCTCTGAATTCACCGCAATGAGCATAACACGTGACTTTAGCATTTCTGTTTTATTCCGCAAAACTCGTTACTCACATAGAGTATTACAAAATCCTAGATATCCGTCAGATTATCTATTAGATGAGGGAATCAGAACTTTAAAACGCGCCTCTGCAAAATTGGCAATTTCGACATATAATACTTAACGCAGGAAGGGTCGAAATGATTCTTTGACTTTAGACTATAGTTTTTTTAAATTTAACTTACAGTGAGAGCCTCTTTTGTTGCCGAACTGTACTCGCAGTACGCGCACTTGTGTATCCGGCCAAGTCCGTGTCGGGCACGTTTGTGCTCTTGCAATTGGTTGTTGTTACGACATCTCTTTCCGCAAGACTGGAATAAGGTTAACTGTGGTTATTTTCAGCAAGGGCAGTTAAGAGTTCTTTTTTATAATATCAAGTGACGGGACACTATGTCACTCCAAAAGAAATATTATATAAAGAAAAATTCAAAGATCATGCGTCTCCAGAAGCGACACGATGATGTTACAGATTGTATCACGGGTGCTTTTTTAAATATAATATAAAGAGACGGGTTGAACTAGTCGTGTGCGCCTGATGGTAAGCTACACGCCTGTCCATAACAGTTGCAGTGCCACTCAGAGCTTTAAATCGCAAAGTTCTGAGGGGCACTGCCAGTGCGCCCGGCACCCTGAGACATAAGTTGACAAGTCCCATGTGCCTGTAATTTCACCAGCACCCGTAACCTTCAAAAACAGATAATGCTCATATTAATAATAATAAAATAATAATAACGCACACACTCAACATAGCCCCGCACTAGGGAAACCCTGTGTCGCGGGTGCCAGGGACACACACATAGACAACCACAAATTACACCCAAACTCACGAGAGAAATAAATGTAGGCCATACAAATATTTCTCCCAGCCCGGGAATCGAACCTGGGACCTCCGCGTGGCAGTCCGGCATGGTGACCGTTCGGCCACGGAGGCAGTTAAATTACTATTAAAGGCAATTACTGCTTGGTGGCAGAAATAGGTAAGATGGCAGTACTTCCCTGGACGAACTCTTTCACAAGGAGCTCTACTGCTATAATATGACCTCTCTATTGAGGATTCTAGAATCCAATTTAATACTATAGTATGGGTATATACCTCACAAACACAGTAATTAGTATGAAACCTCATATGTGCTTTAAAAGTAGCCTTCATTCGAAACTCCTTATTGCAAGTTGTGCATTTAAACGATCCCGTGTTAGGAAGGATTACACGTTTTTTCTTTACGGTTGTTTGTTTCTGAAAAAAAGATACACAATCATCGAGTATATAACCAGAAATAGAGACGAAATAAGGGCCCCATCCCTGGCAAATCATCAGGCAAATGGGCCTTATTTCACTTTTAAATATCAACTCGCGTCCCGCAATCGGAAAATTAATATGATTAAATAAAAACAGGCGGAGAAAACTTGACAAATATCCGACGTCGATAAGCGCTCGATGGCGACTGACGGAGCAGCGGGCGTCGCGACAATTTTTAAGTTTTAGGATAAATGTAAATTTAATACCTGTAGAGGTTCACCACCATGACAGTCAATTATTTTTTGTGAAATTGCTCCACTAGTTTGTTATCATTATTAATACAAAGATTGAACACTTAGAAATAATTCCTTCGATTCGGCCGGATTCGAACCGACGTCTTCTAGCATACCGTGGCAGACGCTATGCCAACTAAGCCACGGAACGAACCAGCGGACCTCACGAAATTTTCTATGTGCTTATTGTCGGATCTTTGTGTCTGGTTTTTAACGATATTAGTAACGGTTTGTTAGAAGACGTCGTTCGACTCCGGGATTGGAAAGGATGGTGTGTGTGTGCGAGCGTGCGTGCGTGCGTGCGTGTGTGTGTAGATGACGTGGATTTCTTCACATTAACAGGTTTTCGGTGTCATGATAATTTACAGTTAAAAGTGTGTCTTGGAGCAC
>NW_020653730.1:219964-225968 GCF_003589595.1 Hyposmocoma kahamanoa
GTGGAGTCTTTCAAACACAAACTATAAGAGCACTTCCTGTCGAACGCGTTGGATAGTTAATCGGTAACATATTTTCAGACAAGTAATCTGTTATTATAATATATATTCTGCTTATGTATGTATTTATGTATAAAAATTCATGTCTAGAAGTAGTAAGTATAAGTTTATTTAGGTATATTTATATATACATATATCTACGTAGGTATAATATATCATTATTTTTTAAATATTTTATAAATTACTATGTGTCTTTATTTAATTTTTTTATTTTGTGTTTTTTTTTATTTATACAATTTAATTTTTTTTTATTTTTATTTTTATATTTGTAAAATTGGCACACTACGTCTCCCGCTCCGATTAGCTTTCCTCTAACTCTAAGGTTGTCTGGAAGAGATCGCTCTTAGCGATAAGACCGCCCTTGCCCACATTAGTTTTAAGTTGTTTATGTACTATTCTAGTTCTTGTGTGTTAGCAATAAAGTGTTTATCTATCTATCTATGTGTATGTCTGTCGTACATATTATCATCTTTTATATTTTATTCACATTTAAATTTCAATTTTGTTGCACAATAATTCATTTTTGCACCACGGCTAGGGTTGGCTGGAAGAGATCTCTTATAAAGATAAGCTGATCTTTGTACATGTCCATTGTAACGTGTGTTTTATGTGTTTTCTCTTTGTACAATAAGGAATATAATCATGGATACCAGGTTATGTGAGGAACTAGTCGTACGCCTGATAGCAAGCTACACGTCTGTCCATAACAGTTACTAAAAAAGATCTTTGTGATTTAAAGTTCTGAGTGGCACTGCAACTGTTATAGACAGGCGTGTCGCTTACAAACAGGCGCACCACTTTTTCGTTCCGCCGGTTGGTATCATAAAGAAAAATGATATAATTAATTTGGACTCACCAGTAGCGCCGAAGAACATATTGAACAGTTCTTCAGCAGTCAGATCAGATTCGAAGCCACGAGCGTAATACTGGTGGTGCGAATGCGTGGAATGCACTGCTTCCTTGTCTCTCATATCGTACTGTCTACGTTTTTCTACGTCCGTTAGGATCGCTGCAGCGTTGCCGATGGCCTGCAGAAAAGAAATTGACTTGCTGAAAATCATCGCCACGCCACGGTTAAAGACCGATTGTGGAAGCGATGAACTCCCGATTGTGTCAGCCGCAACACGAATAACGGTATAAATTAGGTAAATTGTTTTAATATTCTTTATTATAGTTCATTTTTGTTTATATGCGTGTCTGGACTTTTTTATTAAACAGTTTTCTTTCTATCTTTCTTACTTTCCAAATTATATAAATAAAGACGATTTTAGGTGTTGCTTTCTTGGATGTAACGAAATAGTAGTCAGGAACAGAAGTCATACATTTATTTTCAGATAAGTCTACTATTGTACATTTTTTGGTCTCTCAACTTGTCTGGCACGGTATGCAAGAAGACGTCGGTTCGAATCCGACCGGATTGAAGGATTTTTTTCTGAGTGTTCGATCTGTGTATTAATGATTTAAATAGTACATTAAAAATATTTTGATCGAAAAGTCATATTACAAAATTGAAGACTACGTGTTAGATAAAGATGTATGGAAAGACGACACGGCTCCAGATTCCACACAAATTTGATTCAAAGTGTATTCCATAGCATTTAAGTTTATTTGAAACGAGCAATCCCTAGAGTTTCTTGCTCGTTCTTCTCAGGGAGGTCAGCGTAGTGAACGAGCAGTAGCTTAAATGGAATAAATAATCTTTGACTTTGACCATACCTTGAAAGCCTCGGCAGCACCCGGGGCACGGTTTTTATCAGGGTGCAGCTGTAGAGCTAGTTTCTTGTATGACTTCTTGATGTCAGAGTCGGTTGCTTCTTTGGTCACACCTGAAAAAGAATAATAATTCTTCTAAAATTACAAGTTATAAAGGACGTATACAAAGGTGAGCTTATCTCTAGACGAGAGCTCTTCCAGCCAACCCCAGCAGTGGTGAATAAACTAAGTCTGCGGGACATTATTGTACAACACATTTGTTAAAATTCAACAGTAAATATAATCATCAATGGCGACAATATAAATATGGCCGAGATAATAAATACATTCGTACACAATATATGTATATAAATAACAAATAACACACAATAACGCACACACTCAACATAGCCCCGCACTAGGGAAAACCTGTGTCGTGGGTGTCATGGACACACACATAGACAACCACAAATTACACCCAAACTTACGAGAGTAATAAATGGAAGCCATACAAATATTTCTCTCGGCCCGGGAATCGAACCTGGCACCTCTGCGTGACAGGCATAATAACTATATAATTAATCAGAACAAATTATTAGTTTATTTATTACTGATTAACTTCCGAGTTTAACCGGAAGTGCTCTTTTAATTTGCGTTTGAATGATGCAACCGATGGACTGTCACGAATTTATTCCACATACGAGCTGCACTAAAAGGAATAGTGGAAAAAATTGGAATTGGATTGGGGGCATAAAAGTGTTCCAGTGTCACAGGTTCGTTTTGGGTATAATTTAATCCAAAACAAGTAAGACAAATGTAAAGATATGTAAGATAATGTTAAAATAAACAATAAAAAAGAAATCATAGTTTATTAACCGATTTCAAAAAAGGAGTTAAAGTAGGTTCTCAATTGGGCTGTATTTTTGTGTGTGTGTGTGTGTGTTACGCCAATACTCCGGTTTTTTAACATTTCTGAACCGATTTTGATGATATTTGTTGGAAAGAGGGTACCAGTATTCGTCCAATTTAAATTTGAAGAAACTATTCCACCTCTAAGGGTAACAAACTAGGATATGAATTCGGTTTTTCGCTTTTCCCGGTAACCGATTACAATAAAACTTGGCAAATAGGTGTAATTTCACGAACTTTTGAGGTCAAAGATGTCGAACACTGGTGGTTGCCGGTCGCTGGCGCCACCCTACATCATCTTCCACACGTCAACTATATTTAGATGTATTACTAGAGATGGGAAAAACTGTTTATTTTTTTAAACGTTTAAACGTTATGCTTTTTTAAAAAAAGCGTGCTTTTTTTAAACGCTATTATTAGCTTCAAAAGCTAATAAAATCTTTTAGAAAAGGTTTAGGCGCATAGACTTTTATGCTAAAAAAAGCTTGCAACGTTGTGTTGATAGCGAACCGCAAGAGTAGACCACTAAAGGCTTTAAGATAAGTAAGTTTTTTTTTGTAAAAAATGAGTTATATTTTTATTTGTGACATAACATTATTATACCGGGTGGAAATTTGTAATGCCACCTGGAGGGAAAGTACTCTAAATACTGGAGATAGAAATTTTTACTTAAAGGAAACATTCCTTTATTTTTTAAAAGAAAAAAAACTGCATTCATAGATTTTCGAAAATTTCTAGCAACACGCGGGAATCGAGCCCGATTTAATCTGAAAATAATGCACCCTGCACTTTTCTTGCATCGATCTATAGGGTTAATTATAAGAACAAAATCTCTCTCACAAAATTGGTTAATTAAATTAAATAAAAAAACGATGAAATCTTAACGTATTTTAATAAAACGAAAAAAATGGCAATCTAACTAATTAGTTGCTCGAATTTAGCTCCATTTCCTTGGATACACAAATTTAATCTTTTAACGAATTCATTTTGAGTAACTGTTAATAACGTGTTGTGATGAATTGTATTACAAATCGTATTCTGAAACTCAGCCTTTAAAATAATACGCAGTGCTTTGAATCGAGTAAATATTTAATTAACCGCGGATATTCATGGAAGACAGTCGCCTACAATGAACGCGCGGGTGGCTTGCTGACGTGTTATTCCGCTCTGGTGCTAGGCGCGGACGGTCCGCAAGTAAGCCGTCCATCCGCACTGCTCTGAAATGAAGTTGGAAGCTATGTCCGGGCATTGTCACAGGACACTACGACCGACATCTCCGGTACTAGCGCGGTGAGCTAGTAGAGGATGAGAGCTAGACATTCTCCGGTCCCACCGGCGCAGGGAGATCACCGTGCCTACAGCTCCGCCACTGAAGAAGATATTTGGTAGTGGTAACCTCGTCCGACGCACTAGCTTTTCGAGACTCGGATGAAGTTAGTGACAATTCTGTGCAAACGTGCTGATCTGGGGTCAGGACCTGAACTTAGAAGCTCCCTGTGCTTTTTTTTTTCTTTATATATTTAGGGACTGTAGTCTAGGCTCTACTCTATGAGTAGAATTGCTGGCTGAATATAGGTAGTGATTATAGTTTTATATTTAGAATGTTAAGGAAATAAGAAAACAGAAGATCTTGACATATTAGATTATTGATTTGTAACCTGAAAGTGAAAATGTGTAAAATGGTGAAATAAACCAAAGTTCTTAAGATGATCCCGGTTTATATTCCTAGAAGTACCTCTCGCTACGCATTAGAGCTACCCCCCAGTTACAGGACTTTGATCGATACTGAACGTGTCAGCCTTGTTAGAATACAATAATTCTAGAAAACATTTAATAAAATCCAGACAGATAAAGCAAGGGCCTTGTGCTTGCACAGGTTATAGTGTCCTTCTCGTATACCCTAAGGATCGGTAGGGAGGGTCACACTATAATAAAAACTTATACAGAAAGGAACGGGTGAGGTCTTGAGGGTTTGGTCTGTAATCCCCACAGGCCATACACGGATTGGTAACTTCACACACATTATTAAATTGCTTTTCTTATCTCGAATGTTTTCCTTTACTGAAAGCCCATTATAAATTTTAGATTCAATTTTGCAGATGAATATCGAAAAACTCAAGAGGCGCAAGCCTGGATTCGAAACCTGTGACCCACTGCTTTGCCTACATTCGCTCTTATAAATTTCTGTCGTAATATTTGATGTTCATTGTTTCTGTATGACGAAACCAAATTATCTATCTATAATTAGATTCAAATTCAAATAATCTGGCAAGTCATTTATTACGCATTTCTTACGTCACGCAATGGTGACAAATTGCTTTATAATATATTTATATTTTGTATACATATACTAAGTATATAAGGGTGCTGGTGAAATGGCAGGCACATGGGACTTGTCAACTTATGTCTCAGGGTGACGGGCGCAGAGGCAGTGCCCCTCAGATCTTTGCGATTTAAAGCTCTGAGTGGCACTGCAACTGTTACGGATTGTGTCGCTTACAACCAGTTGCAATCCTTATTCGTCCTTTCAATTGGTATTATAAAAAAAATATCTGTTATATACTTATTTATTTATTAAACTTTATTGACCACAACACATAGTGGTAGAAAAGGCGGACTTAATGCTAAAAGCATTCTCTTACAGTCAAGTAACGAAATTCACGAACGCGACAAATTAAATTAAATATTACGTTAATAATAACCAGTGGTCGGAATAGGTAGACTATATTTACCTAAACATCGAGGAACAGAGACAGAAATTGGAGACTTCCTTACCGCAATTTTTTTTTTGTTCCGGACTTTTTTGGGATTCGGAGCATCTCTTAAGTACATTAAAAATTAATGTTATTTAATAACGCACACACTTAACCCACACTAGGAAACCCTGTGTCGCGGGTGCCATGGACACACACATAGACAATCACAAATTACACTCAAACTTACGAGAGAAATAAATGTAGGCTATACAAATATTTCTCCCGGCCCGGGAATCGAACCTGGGACCTCTGAGTGGCAATCAGGCATGGTAACTGTTCGGCCACGGAGGCAGGAGGTAGGTATATTGTATGTATACTATATTTATCTAAACTTTGCGATGACTTGTTGCAGACATTTTTCGGAATATTTAAGGAAAATCCGACATAAAAGTATTCTTACTTAATACATGCCATTACAATTATTAAGTATGTCGTTGTCCATCCTTATGTCGTTGATATACCATTCACACTAAGCGCTTTGCTTCCTCGTTTCTGAGGCGTACGGAAAAGGAATTGAATACTCTACTGTGTTTCCCGAAAACGACAATTTGGGGCTATTCAAGGCTAGAGTGAATAGGTATTTTTTAGGC